>NC_141624.1:32767510-33067510 GCF_047967505.1 Dipteris shenzhenensis | reverse complement strand
TCATATGACATAAAACTATGTTAGAAAATGAAAGAAACTAACATTTTACAGCTTTAAACTTTCTATATAAGCTCTAAAATACCCATTTGAAACTTTCAAAGAGCAATTTTTTTGTCAGGCTGTGGGTGTGAATAATTAACCATGGTCCCATTCTCCAATGAAGGACACTTCTTGGCCATTGCTGTGCGTAAAGAACCCTACACTCTACTCCAATGATATCTTGCTAGTTTAACGGCAAGTGCCTAGAAGGGGTTTGGTTCCCATCCAAGGCCTCTATCCATTTGGATCTCCAAATCTACCCTGCGGTGAGATTGGCAATGACTTGCCAAGCCCAATCTATGCATCTAGACTGATAAGTTGGGGGGTCCCCTAGCTATGAGAAAAGCTGCTACCTGGTAAAGACCTATGGTCTGGACTAGCTTTTTTTTTTTTTTGTGAGAAGAAATCTTTTATTTCTATAGAATAATTACATTCATAGCTGCTTCAAAAACGAAGTAGCTACTACTCAAGAAAAGATCTCAGTATAGGCTGTATACACATCCTGATCAATCAAACGAGTCTGAAAACAATCGTAGAATGATTGTTGCAGAGATCGTTTGAAAAAAAGAAAGGATGAAAATAGTGGATCACCAAAGACTCTATGATTTCTATCCATCCATAAAGTCCATAGGGTCCAATATCGCACCCATACAAAAAATAAATCAAAACCCTGTCTCTGGGGATGAAATCTAAACAACCAGAAAAATCTGCCAAAAGTAACAGTAGGAAATCGCTGTCGAAGCCTTTGTCTGATGAGAGCAATGAGATCATAAGTATTTGGACAGGACCAAAAGATGTGGAGCACTGATTCATTAGAGTGCGAGCATCTGTGACAAACAGCTGAAGCAATATGTCTGTGTGCGAGTAACTGTCCAGATGGAAAAATGCCAAGGAGAACTCGCCATAGGAAAAGCTGTTGTCGAAGAGGGACTTTGTAATGCCAAAGGAGACGCAGCCTTTTTCTCCACCACTTCATTGGACGATCCATATGCCAAACAGTATTTGCTCTGTTGGAAATCCAAGGTGGAGGTAATAACACTCTATACAATGATGACACTGTGATATGTGAAAGCTTCAAAGGACGGACATATGAGGAAGGAGAGCGTAAAATCCAATCCTCAAGCCGATGCTGAATTTCTAAATGAGGTACCGGTAAGTACGGTTGGAGCATTGCTGAAATTTTATGCCATAAAGGACGATAATGAGCTCCCAAGCCATATTTGCGAGCAGCCAAAGAAAAAGATAGAATTGTGCCATCATCCTGAAGTACATCTGCCACAGATGAAATGCCTTTGAAGGAGAGAAAATAAGAACGTCGGGGTTCTTGTATGGCCAAAGGTGGGTGGAATACTTTAGACCAAAAGAGATTCTCTACCCTCAAAGAGTTGCCCGAGAGAGAGTCCCTGCCTTTCCATTCCAAGTGGGATAGAATGTGTTTCCAATCAAGAAGCAAAGAAGAGACAAAAGGGCATCCTTTGATCTTGCCTTGGATAGAGCCAAATAAAAATTCCCACTGAGTAGGCTGCCAATTCCCAAAAGCAGATGTATGAAGATGTAATAAGAAAGAGCGAATCATAAAAGCCCAAGGCTGATCTCCTTGTAGAAACTACATCATCATTTTCCTCCTGTGAGCAAGTAAATGCATTTGAATATTGAGAATGTTCAGACCCCCGTGCATCTTTGGAGAACAGAGACGATGCATGGAGAGTAATCTGAGACTTTTCTTGCCATGTTTTGAACGCCAGAAAATTTCCATGATAGCTGACATAAATGAAACCAAATCTGCCTTAGTGAACATAGTGAGAGGCAGATAAAATTGTATGTATGCTATCAAAATGGATTGTGTAATTCGCAGACGAACATGTAATGGCCAAGTTGCAAGCTTCCAATATTCAAGTTTTGCCCTCAACTTTACTAGCACCCAATCAGTTTGTTGTGAACGGGTGAGTCCCCAGCCTAAAGGATAACCAAGATGTTGAATGAATTGAGAAGCAGGGACAATTTCCCCAGGCCACAAAAGGTTGTGCCAGTCCTGTGCATGTAAAGGCAACAATTTTGTTTTTTGAAAATTTACCCGAAGGCCAGCAGCCAATCCATATGTAGAAAGAGCATGCATAATCATGGACAGATCAGCCCGAGTATTTTTTGGAGTAAAGAATGAATCATCAGCATATGCTTGAGCAATCATGCTGCGACTGCCAAGGATCTCCAAACCGTGCAGCTGGTCAGTGTCCAAGAGGTGATCCAGATATTGAAGCAGTGGATGAGTGGCTATGGCAAAAAGTAAAGCACTCAGTGGACATCCTTGTCTGACAAAGCAAGCAAGAGTCCAGGATGGAGAAATATCTCCTGAAAGTATGCAGGCAGCTTCACTATCTTGATATAGCCAATTGATGAGTTGCTGCATTTTTGTGCCAAAACCCAAAGCCTGCATAGTCGATGAAATGAAATCCCACTGAACTGTATCAAAAGCTTTGGCAATATCAACTTGCAATAACAAAACATCCTGCTGTGTGTATTTGGCATATTCAATTCCAATGTAGGCATTAGCAATGTTATCTGTGATATATGCCTACGCGGGACAAAGCCATATTGCGCAGGATGCAACCCATCATGTAAAAACCCCTTTAGCTGAGCAACAATCATTTTGGTAGTGACTTTGTAAATTACGGGCATAAGAGTGATAGGTCTCCAGTCTGCCAAAGACTCACAAATTTGTTTTTTAGGAAGGAGTTTAAGAAGACCTCTCTTCCATGTGTCTGGCAGTTTCTGATGTTGCCATGCAGCATTCACCATAAATAGTAATGGATGCTTCAAAATAGGCCAGTATGCTAGAAAAAATTCGACTGTCAAACCATCCCATCCAGGGGATTTCCATCTGCCACATGATTTGATGGCATCTGACAGTTCCCTCTCAGTAAAGGGTTCCTCCAATTCCAAAGCTTGAGTAGGGGAAATGATTGGAGAAACATTCTGCAACAGTAAATTTCGTGCAAGCAAAACCTGTTGCGAGGGAGGAGCTGCAGAGCCAAATTGCTGAGAGAAGTGATGCACACAAACAGAGGCAAGCTGTGACCATGAAGTAGTCCATGATCCATCAGGCATAAGCACTCTGCAAATTTCTGTTTTGATTCTCCTCTGATGCAAAGGAAAGCAACCTTCAACTGATGGCTGGCAGAGCCCAAGAAAGGTTATTTCTGCTCGAAGAATTCCACCCCAGAGATCAATACAGGAATTGGGATTACATGGGCTGCAGTAACAGCCAGCAAAACACTCTTCCCTAAAGAAGAGGTTGCTGCGCGGAGGTGAATGTGAAGTGAGATTCGCATTGGTAGCTACTGAATCTTTGCCTTTATCCTGACTCCCAGAATGCTGTCTAACTGCTTTTATTTTTGTTGGCAACTGGAGTAGGAGCATCTTTAGTGGGCATGTGGACTGGCAAGGTGACATGAGGCATTTTATGTGGGTTCAGTGGACACCGTGAAGCCATGTGTCCAAACTTTTTGCATTCAAAACAGGCCCCTGCAAATAAACCCCATTTGAGTTTAGCCACGCATCCCCAGTTGATGTAGAGGTGCCTCTTATCGTCGTGCCAAGCAAGTATGTTGTGCCTTGCTTGATCCTTTGAGCCTCCTTATATCCCCAAATATATTAATGTACGGGCTCAAAGGCTGAAAGGCATCTAGACATCTAGGATCTGCTCCATAAGTGTGTGTGCAAGTGTTTGATCGGGAGTCCACCATGCTTGAAGAGTGAGAAGCACATGGATTTGCTTCTTTTGATAGGAACTCCGAAGTCATATCTAAAAGCAAGTCTGTAGGAGCTCACTGGCACCAAAGGTTTCAAAACTCCTAGTGTGCTCTCCAGGTGGGTATACTGTACAAAATTTGGAGCTGCCCTCATTTGGCATTCTTGACTGTGTAGTTAAGAAGGGGATGTCTTATAGGGAGCACTCACATCAATCCACTCCCACTCTCTTGTGTCCGATGGAATCTGTTGGAGGGGACATCCAACACAAAGCCAAGGATGCCATGGATGACCCCTATTGCCATTGTTGAATTTGACCACTTTTATCATACTATCCTAAATCTGCATTTGCTTTGAGTCTCCAACTCTTTGCAACCTTATACAAGAAAGCCTCTCCTCCCTGGCTCCATAGTATGCATATAGCTTATAAAGGAACACCTATGTATGAAAACACACCAAACCGGTGGTGACCTAGGGAGCAGTGGCTTGGGTTACAAGAAGAGGACCCACTTGTTGGTAGGATGGCATTTAGGGGAGTTCGTTCTTTAGATTGATATGGCAAGAGTTGACCTTCATCCATACTCCAAACTTAGACAATATCATAGATGGGAGCTAATAGTGAGCATCTTTGCTTGGTACATATGGACAACTAGGTGCAGGCAAGCATAGAGAAGTAGACTAGATGAGCCTTGGAGACACTGGCCAACATTTGGCTAGATAGCATTCATACTCTCAGAGGTAGATGGGATAGACTTCAGGGAGATTTGGATCGCACTTGGCGCCGGAGAGAGGCTTCCATCAGTATATGGGTGCCATGCCCCTTCTTCATTTCACAGGTAGTGTTATAATATCGCATTATAAACCATCGGAGTAGCTATTTGTTCACCCCTTTTACGACGAAATCCCCCATAGAGTGGCCAGCTAGGGGGATATCCTTGTGTAGAGAGTTGTATTTTCATTGGTGTCCATGTCACTAAGGAGTTTATTAATAGAAGTTTCTTTTCTTTGGGAGAAAAATACACACACCAAGCCTCTCCAAGACCTACTCCCTAAAGCCAATCTAGTGGGTTGTGTTGATCTATAGGGTCTTTCTATAAGTGCCTCGCAATTCTTGAGCGATAGTGTGGCACTATGGCAAAGTCACTTTCCTGATGAGCTCCCACTGTTGAGGCCGGGCCCATCGTGTCCACTGCATGCACCCTAAAAAGCCCAGTGGATGTCCTACCTCATCAACAAAAATGTTGTTCCACATGATGGGCTGTCCATCCCTCTCACCTTGAGTTTCAAGAGGAATGTGAGCAAGGATGATAGTCGGCACTAGGAAGGGGATGAAAAGAGTTTGATGTGTGCATCCATGAAGGTCCATCTTAGTGCTAGGGATTTAATACAAATATTTGTAGGAGTACACATATGAATATACTGCATAAAAGAATCCTTCCAAGGCTCATTGACTTGAAGGATATTAACGCCACCTTCATGCAAGAGCAATATGAGACTTGAGGCCTATTTGGGGCTCGTGTCATGTTTGCCACTTGATTTGGAGCAAAGGATGTTCCGTACCAATCTTCTAAGCTAATCAATGCACAAACGTGAGAAGCGTTAGCATGATGTGATGTACCAAACAGAAGCTAAAAGCTACCAATTCGTGGTGAAGCTCCAATAGAGTAGCTTTCTCTTTTGACGTTCTCTTGGAGTGGAGCAAACCACTAGGTAGGGGTGATGTCTATGCCTCACCTGACAACCTAAGGATTTGACAATAGTACCTTCCTCTATCCATTTTAAGTGAAGCTCAACTCCCCATCTTGGTGTGTCTACTCATTGCCCCAGAATCCAATAGATTTGTGCCAGTTGATAAGTGCCTTTGTTGCTGCTCTGCAAGACTAAAATCCTCCAGCAGTAGCTACTTCGGGATCATGGGTTCTTTGCCCTTGCTATGCATAAAATGAATGAAAACTATTTTAATATGTTTGAGTTAAAGGTTCTCTACCTTGAGTAGTCCCTCTAAAACGAATGTTTGAGGAGTCAATAAAGGTCCTCTACCTTGGATAGTTCTCCTAAAATGATGTATTTCTTTTATATTTTTGGTGTGTGACTCCATGTTCCTAGTTAGTCCCTAGAGTCAAGAGGGGGATGTACTGTGGGAGCCATGTATTGGCATTGATAGGGTCTAGTTATCAGGCTTGGCATATGAGTTCTAGGATGTTGGCGCATTGGTCTTCTAGACCTCTTGAGTTGTTCATGCATCTATGCTATAACGTGAGCTTGTGAGCATGTTGATTCTCAAGCCATGAGAAAGAAAGAAAGAAAGAAAGAAAGTTTATTAAAGTCTTCGAAAGACCGATGGGCCTATGAGACTGTGAAAATCCTGATACAACAAGCTGTGGTAGTGGAGCTACTAAACGAGCGTCCATACCAATGCAAAATGCAAAAATGCAGAATGGCAAGTACTAAGTCCTAAGTACAACATAGTCATGTCGATGGTCGACTATATATCAGTTTCAGCATCGTCACCAATATCATCATCATCAACATAGAGCTCTTGGATCAACTTCTGAACACGCTCAGACTTTGGCCCCTAAATTGGCATGGGAGCCATGTCTAGTTTAGACATTGCACGGTTTAGTGCCATGTTCTGTCCTTGGTTCCATTCCAGTAGTCTCTCACCTTGCCTTCATTGGGGGGTGTTAGAACACGAAGCCAAGATGAGTCAGTTTGGTGTGTTCTAGTATGTTCTAGTGTGAGTTCTAGTCTAGTGTGTCCTATGGATGCCACGTGTCAGATCGGGAGTTATCCCATATGCATAGGTGTTCATATATGTGTGTGCGCTCTTATATAAGAGCTGTACTTGTCTAGTGTCAAATCAATCAAGTATCAAGGTACAAAGCTCTTTGGTCTACATGTGAGTACTTTCATTTTGTCATTGCTTAGTTATTTAATTTCCAGTTCATTATGTCTCTCTTTTGAGTATCACTATCTCTCCCCCTAGCCTACCCTTTCTCTCTCCCTTCTCCACCATGTGTCTTCAGCCTAGTGATGCGCGGACATTGGATCTTCTCCATGTCCTTTTATGTATTTGATGTCGATGCCTTCCATCAAGTGGTGTCTGGCATATCTAAATCTGAGATTTTTAACGGTCTAAAAATTAACAGCAGATAGTATATATAATTTTGCAGTGCTTGATGCCAATTTTTTCATCTTCCTATCCAAAGGATTAGATGAAAATATAGAAAGCAATGTGACTGTTCCTATTGTCTGTTTGTATGTATTCAGCAAAATGTGATTCATATGAGATACAACAAAAGTTAGGAAGAAAGTTTTGATTGTGCCTGGAATTTCCTGTTACTTTGACTTTCTCCAATGTCATATTGATTGGCTGCTTTGAATTTGAAAAGGCACATGATTCCTTGATTAGTTCCATCTTTCTTTGATAGACAGCATAACAAGGCAGAATCCTTGAGCTATCTTTCTAATGTGATACTTTTCCATAATCCTATTTGGCTACAATGATGTAGGAGGAGATCACTAATGAGATCGGCCAAGTTGAACCACCGGGTATTCATATGATCTATTTGCCCTACTCGGATGATATTCGCCATGTTGAGAAGGCAAGCCTTAGCGTGGATTTTGGATCCCCCCCTCCCCCTCCCTCTCCCTTCTCCCCCTCCTCCCCTCCCCTCCCTTCAAAACGTCAGTCAGAAACAGCATGTCTTTCATGAATGGCACAGGTTGTGCAAATACTTATCCTCGGAGTGATTTTCAATTGTGTGTTATGCTTTGGCAGTTGCATGGTAGCACGGATGGCAATGTACCAAGAGCCTCAGATGAACAGATACAGAAGGCAGTATCTATGCTTAAAAAAATAGACTTGAAGGACTTCTCTTATGCGCATTACTCCAATCCAGGCAAGTTGAAACTTTCCTGGAAAAAATCACTCTGCATAAGTACCCTTGCATGGTTCCTGAAAGATAATATTTGTTTTTAAAATGTGTATGTATGCCACCATGATACGACTGATGGAAACATGCATGCATGTGTGCAGACACACACCCACAGAGCGTGCCTAAAGCATCACATGCAGAAACCAAGAAGCTAGAATGAAATAGTAAATGAATGAATCATTTGCAGTAAGACTATCGAGACCAAACACAGTTTATGAAATGGACCTAGAAGACAGTAGGATGGTAGTACATGTAATGAAGAGGGCATAGGTTCGTTTCAGACTGGAAGGGCCTTTGGATTCTTCTATTTGAGTGGGTTATTTTGTGCTAAGTGGGCATGATTAAGGGGAAATCCTGTATAATGCCTCAATTGTTCGGCAATAATTTTACTATGTAAAATCACTAAGATTTTTCCCTTCATTACTAATGCATGAGTGAAATGGTGAGACACACAAGTGGCTCATTTGAAAGAGCTTAGCAAGCTAACATTTTCATCTGTATAATGTGCAAATCAACACTCCATTGAGATAAGCAAGCAAACCTGATAAACCTGCCTGTCTCACTTGTACAGATCTTAGTGCATGGCTAATTGCAGATGCAAAAATGTGGCTTTAAGCCTATGATAGGGACCAGACATGAAAGGGAACATATGCACATGCATCACGAACTAGTTGGGAATTTGTTTGGACACAAGGTAATCCCTTGGAATAAGGGAAATCAAACTGAGTCAAACTTGGTAACATGACTCTCTGATGACTTATACTACGTGAACCCTACAACGTTTGCTCCTTGGAATGGTCTACGTACTTGGGGTACTTAATCTTTTATGATGTCACTTGAAGGCGAAATTTGATAAACTGTCCATCCAAATCAACGTCTTCAAAAACAAAGACTTCAAATAATTTGAAATGGAAATCAATACTCTGATGATCTAACAATATCAAGTGTTTGGAAAGGTGTATTCAACTTGCGACTTTGTTTTTTGTACAGTGGAATACAATACCAACCTATTAAGTTAAGTTGGTTGCCAAATCGCTGTGCCAAGATAAAAAATTGGCCAACCTCTGCACGGTTCACCAAGGTTATGAGACTAAGGTTTCAAGTGTTGTTGGCATCCACGAGGGTTTTAAAAACACCATACGACACTTTTTTTTTTTTGTCATCACATCGTATGATTTAAAAAGATTTGGCAGCATGTACATGAAAGAGCTTCCTGGAATGCATTGATCTTTGTGGAAGAGATTGTCGGATTCATGATGCCTTTCATGCCTTGTGATCTTCCCCCCTGCCTTCTTGGTAAAATAAGAGACATTTGATGTCCATCCATGCACGGATTGATAGATTCTATGCTGATAATTGGGCTTTGGATAGAGGTGGCACCGTGGTTACTATGTACAACCCCTGTCCGGTGATTCATACTATTTTTGAGCCACAACACTTCTCGTTTTGCCAGTGTTAGCATCCTAGATAAGGGAAAGAGAAAGGGAAAGAGAAAGATAACGGACATTACAAAAGACCAGTTCAACGCGAGAGTAACCCACAGCGGTAATCAGGCTGACAGCACCGACACATAACATGGACACTTGCTTTTGGGGTTACGCAGGTCCTTTAATGTTTGAAGCTGGTGTGGACCTCTCAGTGCTATTATCTTGCCATAAGCTCTGGACCTAATAGGGTTCTGCTCTATCAGACCTAAGAATTACAAGTAGAAAAGCAGTGGTATACCGTGTATGTTTATTTTCAACTTCAAATTATAGAAACTCAACAAAATAGGTATTAGAGCATTACATATTGATTCATTTCTAGTTGACTTCCATGCATGCAAAACATGGTCACATGGAAGGTTCTTGTCAGTCTTCTCTTTTTCTGAAAACTCTGCATTTTTATTTATTATAGGTGAAAAATTCTATCAATATCAACTCATTAACAACCTTTAAGCTCCATTACACAGCTTGTAATGTTCTCAACTCTCTAAAATTTTCAGCATTACAGAGGCATTATGCAATCCTGGAAGCTTTTGCACTTCAGGAGGATGAGCTCCCAGAGCCTAAGGATGAAACGTTGCCACCAGAAACACAGATGCAAAGGTCTTGTCGTTGGAGACATCATTTCTCATTGTCATGTGCTTTGCATATTGCTTTTCATTTTGCCTCCCTCTATTACTATCATTTGACATGTCTCTATAACCATCATTTTCCATTTGACATGTCAGACCAGCCATAGCACAATCTGTGAAAGCATTCAAGGACTCTGTATATGGTCCAGGCCATGATCTCGAAGAAGAGGAGGCAGCAGAAAAGAAATCACAAGGAAGTGTTGCCTCACAAAAACGCAAAGCTGCTGAAGATGTGGCAGAAAAGGACTATGGGAAGTATGATTGGAGGGAGCTTGCAGACACCGGCGGGGTGAGCATTTATACTCTTCCCCTGCTAAGCCTTTTTTGCTTTTTTATTCAGTATAAACCTCACATGCTTGACTAATGGCTGCAGTTGAAAGAGTTAACGATAAGTGAACTCAGAATCTATCTAGTCAGACACAAGTTGCAGGTGACTGGGAAGAAAGACTTGCTGATCAACAGGATCCTGACCCACATGGGGAAATGATGCAAGTTATGCACACACTTAGAGAACCTCTTTATACAACAATCTCCTTCTGTGACTTGGCCTTTCTACAAATTGGTTTCGTTGTGTGCTCTGTGCAAGAAAAGGATGTAAAGAATGATTTAGTGGTTTTACTACCTGTAGGGATACTGCAGATGTAGGAATGAATTTGATATAAATAAATTATTGTAGACACAGCATGCATATGAATATCGTGGACTCTGCTACTTTCTCCCTTCTTTAATGATTTGCAGAAAGTCGAGAATGTATTTTGGGTGTATATACAGCAGTTTCCCTTTTGTTTGTGTGCAACAACCCCAAACCCTATCACCAAATGTGCCAAGCAATGATGCTAGCTACAATCTCCCAGCAAGTGTCCACTGATGCATTGTACTGAAAGATGGGGATGCCATGAAGTTGGCTAAACTGTACACTATGGTGCCAAACCGTGGTAGCCCAGGATTCGCCTTGATTCTCATAAAATACCTGAGACCCAGTAAGTGAAAGCCAGCCACTAAAACCCTAGTAATGAGCAAAGTCTAGGAGGCAAACCTGCCATCAGCTCCAAAAATACTCCTCCACTGATTCACTTGAGTGATTTCCAAAGCCTCCAGAATCTCCAAGGTGATCTGAAACCTCTCCCAATGATGAGCTCTGTAAGGTCTCCAAGCGCTGGAATTTATTGGCATTACTTACTATGAATTCAAAGGAAGGAAGACCCTTTGAGTGGTTGTCTATTGCAATCCACTCCCACGAGTCTCCCGCGATTGATTTCTTTCATTTTGCGAGTTGATTGAATTCTTTATTTCCCAATTTTCGATTTAATAAACTTTATTAGAAAAAGCCAAACCCTCCAAATACCAAATAAGTTATCCTTTGGGCGAGGGTCTACATACCAGCCAGAAGCAAAATAACAGTGCTAAACTAAGCCCATACTCTGACTTGCTCCGTGTTTGCATGAAAAACCACATCAGAAATGGAAGATATGACCAATTTGCCTCTAGATTGCACATTAAAGACCAAAGTATCGTCACCTCCATCCCACAAGAGACCTATGATGTGAAAGGGGGGGCTTGTGCCTGAAAAGCATCCATCCACTTGATAGGTCTATGCTGTCCCCCACCTCTACAATCACACTCCAGAGAGAGCTTTGCACCTATCTAAGCAATCCTGCTATCATCCCTTCTAATATGACTAGACAAAAGAAGTACGTGTTCTTCAGGAAGGTTCTTGAAAACCTTCCAAGAGCCCATGGATGAAGCAGACTCTCTTCCCCACTTGCATATACCTTGAGATACCAAGAGGTCTATCAAGCTCATTCAAAATAAAGTCACTTTGTTTGCCTAACGATGTTATCCTACTTATTGGTGGGATCCCACTATAATGGGTTCCTAAAGCTCTGCCAAGCTATCGCAACCGTAGCCATAAGAGGTGAGGAAGGCATCCTCACGTTTGCAAAAGGAGAGATAGGTCTAATGATTTCCATCCAATCACCTCCTGAAGAGAGAGTGTAAAGACCACATGCATAGATTTCTCTTGACTTGGCATAAGTCCCTTGACCAGAAGCTTGGAAAGCAAAAATCTGCACTGAATATGAGGATCAATAATGTTACACCCTCCCTCCTAGGTCGGAAGAATCAAGGCCTTACAAGCCACTCTGTCTCTCGTATCTGTGGACCCATTAAGTCCATTGCAAAGAAAGTTTGTTGGAATGGACTTGATGCCATGAAGTCGAGTAAACTGTACACAATGGTCATAAAATACCTGAGATCCAGTTAGTGAAAGCGAGCCCACTAAATGCAAAGTAATGAATGGAGTCGAGAAGGGGAATCTGCCCAATAAATTTGCTATCCTGTTTGTTTGTGCTTCCAGAGTCAATGCTGAATAGACTCATCACTTGATAAGCATAGAGGGCAAGAGGAGTGATTCAATTAATGGATTTCCTAAGCCTCTTGCAAAATGTTCTTTGAATCTCCAAGGTGATGTGAACCTCTCCCAATGGTGAACTCTGTAAGGTCTCCAACCGTTGGAAATTTTATGGAAATTTTATGGCATGTATTATGAATTCAAAGAATGCAAGACTCTTTGAGCGATTGGTCTGTTGCAATACACTCCCACTCACATTGATGTCATTGAAAAACTTCATGGGAATGCCCCCAAAAGGGCAAAGTCCTCAAATACGAAATGGGATATCCTTTGGGCAAGGTTTTACATCCAACCAGAAGCAAAATAACACTACTTAACAAAGCCTTCTATTCTGACTAGCTCCAGATGCTCATAAAAAATCACATCATAATCAAAAGCTATGACTAATATGCCTCTAGATTGCACATCAAAGACCAAAGTGTCACCTTCTCCATCCCACAAAAGACACAGGATGTGAAGAGGGGTGCCTATGCCTCCATCCACCCCATGTCCTCCTCACATCTAGAAGTGCATTCCGATGGGATAATTGGATTTATCTGAGCAATCCTACTGCCATTCCCTCTAAGGGGAGTCCTTGAAAACCTTCCAAGCACCCACATATGAAGCAAGACCTCTCCCTTACTTGTATAGACATTGAGACATCAAGAGGTCTATCCGCCTCATTCAAAATAAAATTGCCTCGCATAATGATATCTCCTACATAATCGGTGGAACCCTTTGTAATAAGTTTTGAAAGCTCCACCAAGCTACAACAATAAGAGGTGAGGAAGGCACCTAATATATGCACAAAAGATCAATCTAATGCTATCAAACCAATCATCGCCTGAAGAGGAATTGCAAAGACCACATACGTAGAATTCTTTGACCTAGCATAAGTCCCCTGACTGAACATGAGGACTAATAATGCTTAACCCTCCTACCTAGGTTGGAAGAATGATAGTCTTTGAAGCCACTCTGGCTCTCGCATTTGTCAACCATTTCAAACAAAGTTCTTGCATCTATGGACCATTCCAAAGAAAGTTCTTTGCAATGGACGTGATTATTGGTATACAAAGCATAAAATAATCATGGTCACTCTCTGTTTGGAAGGTAGATCTTCACATAAAATGTCAACTTAATATGAAAGACCTGATAGACAATAAACTATTTTATTGAAAGCACTCAAGGACCACCACTCATCTCTACAGGGCTTGTTGTGGTAGTTTACAAGGATGAGTAATCTAAGAAGCCAAAGTCTTTACAATCTGAAGCAAGGAGACACCACTCAGGTTGCCTAGCCACACAGACATATATCGAGCTCGGTTGCTACACAAGCAATCGATATGAGACCACACAAGACCATCTACTGTCAAACAGACAAAAACTAATGAAGATAGATTCTAGAATAGCTTCCACAGCAGCAGCGAGCGTGTGCGAACCACCAACAAATATATAGATGCCTCCATAGCCACTTTCAGCGAGCTCCAAGAGATAAGATGCAACAACTGCTAACTTCACAAGCTTGAACATGCCACCTTTCCTTGCCAGCTCAAAGCACCGCTTGAGACTCTCATGGGAGTAGCGAAATAATATCAGAAAGCAAGATGATCTTCCAAAACCATGAAGAGCCCCTTCAACTCCACAAATTAACTTGCATGGGAGGTGGCCACACGATCAATTCTTTCCACCTCCTTTTCAACCCCTACAAAAGTACATCCTAAATATAACATCCCACCTTGAACTGAGTAGGGAAGGATTAGCTATTGCCAAAAAAACAGACGAGAAATCTACATGAAAGAGAAAGATCGAGAACATTAGCTCATCAAGTGCATATAATGCATAACCTTCATGAACATCGATTACTAGTGGTGAAGGGGCCATGGTGATGGTTATTGATAAGTGTGATTCGAAATAGAGGTCCATAGTGTGTCAAAGAGTGTGGTGTGTGTATGTGTAGGGAAAAAAATCCAAAACAAAAGCTAGGATGTTTGTGTTTTGAGGATAATTGTTCTTGAATAACTCATTTCTTACGAAGTCGTACTCTTCAACAATGAATGTTTCAATTGGTTGGCTTGAAGATGTTGTCGTGAGTAAGTATCACGTCAAAGATGGCCTATGAATTCGTATATTAAACTTCATCAAGCAATTGCGTTAAAGTTAAACAATACATTGCACATGAGAGAAGAGTGTACATAATATCATAGTGAAGATCCTTTACTCAAAAGCAAGTGAGAACAATTGTAGAGAGGACTTATGGTAGTAGGTGTAGAACTCTCATTAAGTAGAGTACTACTGAACTAGACTTGCATAATGTTTTTCCCGCTCTTCATCAATCAAGCATGCTTTCGAGCTGCTATTGGCATCCCTACCTTCTTTGTTTTTGCTCTCATAAGATTTCTTGTAGCAATATTTCCTTTCATGTCCTTCACAATCACAATAGTCCAAATTGCCATGATCTTCTTGCCATTGTCTTTATTCTTCCATTTCCCTTGGGATGACATATGCCTGCTCTCTTGTACCCATTGTACTCGTATTCATTCTCCTCTCGTTCACTAAGAAGCATAACAACATCATCTTGAAAACTTAAAGCCTCAAGATTCACCACACATTTTACCTTGGTGGAAGGCTGGTGAGAATTATCTTTAACATCATCATCATCTACCCATACTCCTAGTGCTTGACTATTGATTGCATTCTGCTGAGGTGAGTAACGAGTCTCCATCTCCCATCTAGAATGCAAAGAGCTCCTGCTTTAGCACAATTTTTGAATTTCTAACCCTCAAACCAAATAAAGATTCCAACATATTCCAGTTTTGTGATGTTGACTTGTCCACATTTTAAGTCCCATGCGTGCATCTTCTCCAGGCCTTCATTATTTGTTGGTTTCTTCTTTGAACCGGATACCACAAACCCTTTTCCATGAAAAGGAGATGGACAAAAGTTGCCATGAAGGAAAATTCTTTCCACAAAATTTTATTATTGATGTCTTTGAGAGCCTCAACTTAGTTAAAGAGGCTTTGGATCAGTAATGAACAAAAACTCATCTAAAATCAACTGATGACTTGCAGATCCTCACTGACTACTTGTAGGCTTGTTATTCCATTGACCAAGAGGTTATGACCAAAAGCTCTCAAACATTCACTTAATTGACAAGAAACCCTTGGACAAAGCCAGCAAGCTCTCATAGGTCCTAAAGACACTACCGGGATACCAATTGTGGGTATTCAAAACATAAAATGCTCGTAGTCATGGAAGGAAGATCTTCAGATAAAATATCAACTTAATATGAAAGCACTCAAGGACCATCACTTCTCCCTACAAGCACACAAACATATATAGAGCTTGGCTGCTATGCAAGCAACCTATACGACACTACATGGGACCATCTAATGTCACACAGATAGTAACTAATGAAGATTGACTCAAGAATAGCTTCCATAGCTGCAGCAATTGTGTGAAAACCACCACCATATATATAGATGCGTCCACAATAAGAGTCCGATAATTTCAGTGAGCTCCAAGACACAAGAAGTAGTTGCTGCTAATGTCACAAGCTTGTAGAGATGTGCCGCCTTTCCTTGCAGCTCAAAGCCCTGCTTAAGACTCATGGGAGCAACAAAATGATCATGAACAGATCGGGGATCAAGACGACCTTCCAAATGATGAAGAGCCCCTTCAACTCCACGTTGTAACTTGCACAGTAGGTGGCCACGTGTTCAATTCTTTCCACCTCCTTTTGAACCCCTACAAAAGTCCACCTTAAATCTAACATTGATGCCATGAAGTTGACCAAACTGTAAACAAACTGTGGTAGCCTAGGAGGAGACTTGACTCTTGTAAAGTACCTCAGACCCAGTAATTGAGATCTAGCCCACTAAACCCCAAGTAATAACAAAGTGGAGAAGAAAATTGCCCAACAAATCTACTATCCCATTCTAAATGATCCGAGTTTGTTTGCACTCCCAAAGGCAATGCTGAATAGACTCGTCATCTAATACTTAAGTGTAGCGACAAGAGGGATCAGCTCCAAAAATACTCCTCCATAGATTCACTTGAGGGATTTCCAAAGCCTCTTTCAAAACAATGTTTGAGTCCTCGGGGGGATCTAAAACCTCTCCCAATGGTGAGCTTTGTAGGGTCTCCAATTGCTAGAAATTTTATGGCACTTGTTATGAATTCAAAGAAAGGAAGATCCTGTAAGTGGTTGTCTACTACAATACACTCCTAATCACATGGATCCCATTGAAGAAACTCTATGCGGACACCCCCAAAAAGCTATACCAAATGGGATATCCTTTGGGCGAGGGGCTACATACCAGTTGGAAGCAAAATAATACTACTCAACAAAGCCCACTACTTTGACTGGCTCCACATGCGCATACAAAATCACATTAGAATCAGGTTGTTTGACCAATCTGGCTCTACATTGCACATCAAAGGCGAAAGTGTCCTCACCTCCATCCCACAAGTGACTATGATTTGAAAATGGGTACTTGTGCATGAGAAAGTATCCATCCACGTGATACGTCTATGTTAGAAGCACACTCGAAAGGGATAGGTGCATCTATCTAAGCAATCCTCCTACCATTCCCTCTAAGGCAACTAGTTTAGGAAGGTCCTTGAAAACCTTCCAAGATCCCACACATGCATGACATTTTTAATTCTAGATTGGTCTCTATTCACTCAACTGAGGCTACATTTGCATAATCCCAAAAGGCGAAGACTTCTTTGACATCCAATAGTGGTGTTCGATCACCTTTTTGATACCGCCTACAAGATCTTAGCCAAGATCTTGAGCTTGCAACACCTTGAATCTAGCACTTTAGCAAGCCCATCCTACTCATGGTGCCCTCTTAAAAAGGCCACTCTACCCTATTATAAGCCCTCTTGAAGTCCAAGAGAAGGGTTGTGATAGGTTGAGATACCTCTCATGCCCAATCCATTGCCTTGCAAAAAGTGACCAAGATGCCTCTTTCCTAGACAAAACCTATCTGCATGTCATGTATAATGTTGGCAAGATGGGGTCACAATTGCAAGCCTTGTACATGATGATTTCTAGTTAGATGCTTACCGAGGGGCCATACACTGCCTTGCTTAGCACATTAAGGCTACCCTCTAGTACCCTTCCTTCTCCTATTCATGCCAGAGGCTCTGTGCTACTACTTTTTATGATCCTAGCTGGCTGTTCTCACAAGGATCCACTAATAAATCCACCAAGATGATGAGATTCTAGACACAAAGTTTGTAGATGCCATTTGTGGAGGGCACAATAGTAAGCCTTGAGTGAGTCAGAGGTGCCCTTGAGGTATACTGCTAGGCATCTAGGGTGAAGATCAATCGGAGCAAATCAATTGGCTTCCTTTTAGTAACTGAGGGATTAAAGAGCCACACTTGGCTTTCATTGAATCTTGAGGGGTTAGATAGCAAGGCACCTAGGCTGCCAGATGAGCATTGATATTTTAGTAGAGTACTTGATCACATCTATGCTGGAGAGTATTTAGCACATGCTCTTCTATTGGAGCTAGGCCAAACTCTCCTTAGTAGGCTAGGCCCTAGTGGCCAATTAGGTCCTCTTGGCCATAGCCTAGTACATAGCCTTGTGTTGGTGTTTTAACAAGCGATGGACAAGTAAGATACTTGGTGCACAATTTCTTGTGCGCAAGATCCAATGGCATGAAGAAAACTAGAGCTAATGGAATCCTTGATGCAAAAGTTGAAAATCAACCATCTTATGTCAATTGCCTATTATTCTTGATGCAATGGATTAGTAGAAAAAAACTAATGATTTGCTTTATGGATCTATGGTAGCTTTCACTTGGCTTCACACCCTTTCCACTAGTTTATGGGGAGGAAGCTATTTCGCCAATAGAATTAGATATCTTCAGCATTCGCACATCATTTCCATGATCTAATGAAGGATAAGAAACTTGCATGATCATTTGCACCTCATATAGCTGAAGAGCTTGGATGAGAAGTGCTTCAAGCACTTCAAAATTTAAAAGAAACATGACAACAACACAAAGCAAAGCATGTCACTCTTGCAAAGAAGAAAAACAAGCTAGAAATTAAGAAAGGAAGCTTGATCATGAGGTTTGATGGCCATGTAGATAAGCGATTGGATACAAAACTTCTTTGAGGCTAGGAAGAATTGGATAAGAAACTTCTTTGAGGCTGGGAAGGTAACTTCAAGGTAAAGAAAAAGTTCAAAAACAACACCTATCTCTTAAAAGATTCAGATGGTTGAGAGCTCCTTGGATGTACCAATGAGTATCGATGACTGAAGATCTTTGTAAATACCATGTGTATGAAATGATAAGACAATGCTAGGGTGATGATAGCTGAATTTTGGTATGAAAATATGATATCTTGCTTTGGTTGCCCCTTTGAAATATTCATTGATGATCAAGGAACTCACTTCATTAATGAGGTAATAAAAGTCCTCATGAGTGAGTTCTAATCATTCATAGGAAATCCACCCCCTATTATCCCAAAGAAAATGACCAAGCTGAGAGCTCAAACAAAACCTTATGCAATACAAAGACGCACATGGTAGAGGCTAGTTAAAGTGATTGGGAACACAAAAGCTCATCATTTTGTAGGCGTACGACATGCAAGGTTCCAAAAAATTGCACCCCCAATAGTCTTTCTTATTTGAGTAAGCCTTACTTGAAAGCGTTGTGGAGCTTAAAAAGCTTGACAAGACTAGACTGAGGTTAGCATATGGTATGGTGGAAAAGTTACAACGTAAGTTCTAGTTTGACTGCAACCTAAGGAACAAGGACCTTAATGGAGATGTTATTATATAGCATAAGGAATACTAAATTGAAGTTAAAATATCATTATATGGTTCCTTATTGGGTTGTGGAAATCACTCCATAGGTCATGTGGAATCCCAACATTCGATGGGGTTTAAATGGATGGATATATTAATGGCAGTAAGCTTGCATGGTACTATGGACAGCTCACTCCATAGACCCTCCAAAGTATCCATTGAGGTAAGGAAAAAAAAAGGAAGCTTATGCTCTTAAAGAAATAAGCACAAGAGGAGGCCAAGGCTTGAAATGCCAAGCTTTTCCAAACACCAACTATGACACAATCTATAAGGCTACCCTAAAAATTTATAGCACTTTTGACAAACTAATCATCAATCTAGCAATGTTACTATACAACTGTGGGGCTCTAGTCCATCAATCACCACAACTCATGCACTATGGACCTGAGTGCTAGTCACAACTTCCTCGTACAAGAAGTATGGGAACTACTATCCCAAGAACCCATTACACCTAACCTTGCAACTCGTATGGCAATCAATGGTCATACTATGCAAGCTAAGCGATATGTTAATATGCAAATATAAGTAAATAACCATGTGGTTGACGCTAAATTATTTATCATGCCTCCAAAAAAATGAAAGAAGGGCTAGACCTGAGAATCTACATACTTCTTATTAGTATAGCCTTGTGATTTAGAATGATGGAACAATAGCAAGGGATCAACAAATAAAGCAAAGAGAGTATTTTATTCAAGAGTGGAGAGGCCCTTATAAGGGCAACTGATACAATGCATGTGCCCCAAAGGAGAGCATCTCTAGATCCACAAATCACTCCACTGATTTCTCAATTAGCCCCATGAATCTCTCAATCACACCTAACCTGGTTACAATAACCAACACACATCCCTTGTACCCCTTGGTACACCCCATTACATCAATTTGTCCTTCATACCTCCCCACAAATTGATGAGCTCATCCCTCAACAGTAGTACATGGGATGCTCCATGGCTTGCCCATCATCATGTGGCAACACACATGGCCCCAACCTATGACTCACTCCTAGGACTCTTGGTTTACAATTTGAAGTTTGGACAATGACTATGTATGGAAATCCCCATGGGTCCAACAAGGTAAGACCTCAAACAAAGAACTAACAATCATTTAAGGATGGACTATCCATGGCAGAGAACCATTATTGACCACACACATAAACATCTTAGAAAACAAATGGGTCATCACCCTCACCAAGATTGACTTGGGTGGTGAAAGCAGTTAGAGCTTTAACATCCTCTGGTTCTTCTTCTTCTTCTTTCTTTGCTTTTTACACAAGGTTTGCTGAATATTTCTTCTTTGCATAGCACTCTTTCTCAAAATGTCCAGGTTTTCCACAAAAGTTGCACTTCATCTTGCTCTTGCCCTTAAAGTTACTTTTGACCAAATATGGCCCATGTTCTTAGTAGTCATTCCTCTATTTGATTTTCCTTTCCTCTTTCAAGAGGGATGCCTCGATTTCCACCAAACTAATCTCTGGTACATTGGTGAGAGTATTGACAATAGTGCCATATTCCTCACTTAGGCTTTTGAATAAGATAGCAATTACAATGTCATCATCAAGATCAAACTTGATGCTAGCTAATGAGTCAATATTCTCTTCATGTGAAGAGATGGATTCTCCTCTATCCAATTTTAGACGATGAGCAAGCTAAACTTAGAACAGTTCCCCTATACTCCAAAGACAAAGACTCCATGCAGTATGAGCAGTCTCACAGCCATCAATGTGGTGGATAAAAGAATCACTCAATCCAAGAGCAATTATGGCTATTGCCTTTTCGTCCTTGGGTAACCATGATGCGTCTCCTTCCCTGGTATTGGGTTTCTTCTCCTCTCCATTATCAAGATTCTAGATTCCCTTTTTCATGAGAATGAATTTCAATTTGGCCTACCAAGTATGAAACCTCTCTCCCTCAAACTTATCTATCTTGGTTTTGGAGGCCATAGGGAAGGTCTTACCACTGATGTGGTAGTGTCTAGTCCCTTACAAAGATAGCATTCAATTCAAAATATATCATAAATGCATCATGAGCATTTACAAAAACTGTCACAAACTGCAGGACTGTGCTCCAAAGATAAGACTAAAAAATGCCTCAAATCACTTCCAATGGTCAAACATCCAAAAGTCCAAAGATAACTGAGATAATAATCAAACTTTCTAGCTCTTAACCATATTCAATGGTTCACATTAGAAGCAGATATCACTATTACCCCGAAATTGAATAGTATGAAGTTGAAGGGTGCAATTGAAGCTATAGAAGCAAGAAATGAAGAGGCTTTTGCAATTGAATGAAATCTCTTTTAACATAGAATATCCCCTCGAGAAGAATTGCGCAATGCTACGTCAGAACGTCTGTAAGAGTAGCGCCTTTCTTGACTGGTTTTTCTGCCTTTTCTCCTCATCTATTAAACCATTGTTGCTCATACTTCATCAACATGCTCCTTGTAGCGTCATCCAATAGTAGCTAGAGCCATTTTGTGAATGGTGGCCCCTATGTGGAGAATTGCATGAATCTTCGACGGTTGGAAAGCGTGTCTGCACGGGCAAAAGACTCGACCATTGCCTAATTCCTCCTAGCCAAGGATTTGCCCCAATACAAGGATGCTTTAGCTCAGAGGATAGGGGAAATGGCCTCACAGAATGGAGAGAACAAGCCGAAGCAAAATATGTGGGAAGAGAATGAAGAAAAGCTCCATTTAGGGAAGAAGATGATGACATGGCACTCAAAGACGACTCAAGGAGGGTGGACATGGCTTTGATACCACATGATGGAACAACAGCAAGGGATCAACAAACGAAGCAAAGAGAGTAGCTTATTCAAGAGTGGAGAGGCTCTTTGATACAATGCATGTGCCCCAAAGGAGAACATCTCCGGATCCACAAATCACTCCACTGATTTCTCAATTAGCCCCATGAATCTCTCAATCATACCTAGCCTAGTCACACTAACCAACACACAACGCTTGTACCCCTTGGTACACCCCATTACATCAATTTGTCCTTCATAGAATATATACCCGATTCAAAGTAAGAATCACGTGTCACCACATCCAAAGCTGGTGCAATAGTTGGGCTACCTGAGAGGAGGAATACTGCCACATACAAATATTGATTCAAAGCAATGCAACAAACATCAAAGAAATTTGAGTTGTCATTGATGACATACGTCCCAAAAATCTTGTGGGTGACTTCGGCATTCCTCACTTTTCCCCATGGTAGAGATAAAAAATGCAAGGTATGATTCTACTACCACAACCATGAATAAAGAGGCTCTTGTGTAGGACCTATGGGATGTAGCAGTTGGATATCGCAAAGTAGAGGGAGTAGAAGAGAAGCAAAAGAAGTATGAATCATGGCAAAAGTAATGATAGTGGGGTTGGGCTACAAGGACTTGTGCTATGAGGACTCTAAGGAGGTAGTATATGCAATGGCATCGAGTGAGCAAAAGCAGAAAGAGGTAAGAAGATGAACTAAAGAGAAGAAGACAACACAATAAAGGGAAAAGTATGTAAACTATGAGGGGCATTGCATGGTATTGCTATGTTTTAGCTTGCATGTTAAAACAAGTAGCTCAGATCCCATGCCATTATTAAGTGGCAGCATCTTAGTCTCATATGACATGTTGATTATGTGTGATGAAGTGGAGGTATGCTAGTTTAATGAATATGAGAATATCCATATGGGCTAAAAGTAAGCCCACCTAGTGTGGAATCCACTTCATCCAATAGATTTCTGTTAAGATATCGAGCTCCACTCGTGATATGCCAGGGTACCGTTGTGCATTTATGTCACCGACTTGTTAGCTGTAGATGCGGTTGGTACACTGCCCATGAATAATAGTTGGATGGCAGCTATCCTTATGTACTCTAGTTCGTGGCTCAGTTAGTATGCCACCTTAGTTAGCTGAGTTTGGTTTGAGACCCACATATAGGGTTCTTCTATTTCTTTGTACTAGAGTTCTTTTGGCTTTTACAACTAAGAAGAGGAAAACTGTTTTTAGCCTCCACCTTTGTGTGTTTTCCCCCATTGTGTATGTGAGAAAGCCGCAAGTGAGACTCCTTCCTTCTCTCCCACTATCTTCACATGGTATCAGAGCCTTGTTCATGGTAAGGAGCTCAAGAAAGCAAACCAAGTTCGTGGTGTCCTAGTAAGAGGAC
The DNA here is from genome assembly GCF_047967505.1 of Dipteris shenzhenensis. Taxonomy (NCBI): domain Eukaryota; kingdom Viridiplantae; phylum Streptophyta; class Polypodiopsida; order Gleicheniales; family Dipteridaceae; genus Dipteris; species Dipteris shenzhenensis. The sequence goes on along the minus strand of NC_141624.1, from coordinate 33,044,300 downwards.
CAGTGTTGCTTTCCTTTTTCGAGTTTGCGAGAAAATCTCTGCAGGTAGCACAGCCAGAAGTGCAAGAGTGCATTGTCTCAAATTGAGACGCCCTTCACGATGTGGCGAGAGGGCAATATATGATGTGGGCCCGGGCAAAGCCCTCGGTGACTTTATTTTTTTGATTCGAGTCCATTTCGGGGCACGTTTTGAAGGCAGAAGTTCTTCGCAGGCACTCAGAAAAAGGCCATATTTTTGCTATGCGAGCACTGCTCTGCAGGTCGGCGAAAAGTTGCCACAAAAATTGCATCGTATGCCTGTGTGCAGAGATATTGGGAGTTACTGAATCATCCTTATTGCCTGTTCATGCAAAATCGTCACTAGGAAGTGACTGTGTGGTCAAATACCACTTTCGTCAGTTTTGCAGATTTGCCCGTGTGAGGCAGAAGCTGTGTTTTTTGCAGTGAGAATATTTTGTAGTGTTCTGTAATGGTGTCTGATTCTCTTTCACAAATTGTCACTGAAAAGCTTAACAAGAACAACTTCCAAGCATGGAAGTTTAAAATGACGAATTTCCTTATGGGAAAAGGCTATTGGGAGTTCATTACAGGAAATGAAGAAGAACCGATTCCCAATCAACAGGAAATGCAGGCATTTAAAGGATGGCATGAGAGAGCCAGAAAAGTTATGTACTGGCTGTCTATCAGTATTTCGGATTCTATGATTGTGCATATTCAGGATGTAAGTATGCCAAAGGAGGCATGGGATACTTTGGCAAAAATGTACAGCACAAATATGCAAGCCAGGAAAATGGAGTTCAAGCAAGAGTTGCACAATGTGCAGAGAGAAAACATGAGCATCAATGACTACCACATGAAGGTGAAGAAAATTGCAGATGCACTTGCTTCCATTGGGTCGCCAGCGGAAGATGATGATCTAGTTTCTGTGACCTTGAATGGTCTAGGAAAGGATTATGCACAGTTCCGAACATCCATTTCCGTCCATGAAAAATTTCCTGATTTTGAGGAGTTGTTTGCTTTTCTAATTTCTGAAGAGCACAGACATGGGGGTGCATCTTCTTCAGGAGAAACTACAAAAGAAACTATCTTCTACTCAAATGCTAGAAGAGGTAGAGGTAGAGGTAGAGGAGGCCGATCTGGAGGCCATGGTAGAAATCAGAATATGCAGCAAACTCAAGAAAACCAATCCTTTGGAGGAGGATGTGGTAACTCTAGAGGCAGGGGGAGCCAAAGAGGTCGTGGTGGATGGCAAAGAGGTCAAAATGCAAACAGCAATGTTGAATGCTACTATTGTGGTAAAATGGGTCATATGGCTAAAGACTGCTACAAAAAGCAGAATGACATCATGAATGGAAAATTGCAGCAAGGGAATTATGCATCTTCTAGTAGACAGGGTGATGACAGAAATGAGCATCTGTTTATGGTGTAGCACATGACCAATTCTATGACAAGTGCAGAAGAAAGCAATGATGTGTGGTATGTTGACTCAGGTGTGTCAAACCACATGACAGGTCATGCAGAATGGATGCAGGATGCAAGAAAAATGGAAAGACTAGGATTTGTGGAGACTAGTGATGATACTACACATCCTATTGTGCAGATTGGTAAAATTCCTTTGTCTATGCAGGATGGGAAAAAGAAATACCTATCTGATGTATTTCATGTCCCGAACATCACCAAGAACCTGGTTTCTATTGGTCAAATGGTTGAGCAGGGCTTGCAGGTCAGATTTAATCCTCATGGGTGCTTTGTTGAGGATATGAAAAATAACGGTTGCTTGATAGCAAAAGGAAAGAAGAAGGGCACGATGTTTACATTAGATGCAGACATGCCTGAATTGAGTGCAGCAATGTTTGCACATGGGACCCGTGTAGTTGCAGATATTGATATCTGGCATAGACGCATTGGTCATGTTAATGTACAGCGACTTAAATCAATGCAGGCCCAAAATATTGTTGCAGGATTGCCTGAATTCAAGGTTGCAGAAATGCATAAGCTATGTGAAGCCTATCAATTTGGAAAACAGGCAAGGAAACCATTTCCTAGACATGTTCAAGAGAGTAAGAAGCCATTGGAATTAATCCACTCTGATGTGTGGACTACTAAAGCTACATCTATTGGAGGCTACCATTACTTTATCACTTTTATTGATGACTACAACAGAAAAGTTTTGGTGTATTTTATGAAAAAGAAAAGTGAAGTGTTTGGGCATTTCAAAGCTTTTAAAGCTATGGTTGAAAAAGAAACAGGCCTACAAATAAAATGCCTGAGGTCAGATGGAGGGGGAGAGTACCTCTCAAACGAGTTTGCAAGGTTCCTACAGGATCATGGCATAAAGTAGCAATATTCATGCAGTCATACCCCACAGCAAAATGGACTTGCAGAAAGGAAAAACAGGCATATTGGAGAGGTATCTTGGGCCATGCTAAATGAAAAAGACCCACTAGATTATTATTGGGCTGAAGCAATTGCTACAGCAGTTTACATAATGAACAGGACTCCCACTGCAGCAATACATGGCATGACGCCAGAGAAGATGTATACTAGTAGGAAACCAGATATTTCTCATTTGAAAATTTTTGGTTGCATTGCCTATGTTCATGTGCCAAATGAGTTGAGGTCCAAGTTGGATCCAAAAGCTGAGAAGTGCATCTTTATTAGTTATTCTCTGCAGCAGAAAGGGTATAGATGCTATAACCCTTCTACTCGTAAGTTTACAGTGAGCAGAGATGTTGTTTTTGATGAGATGAGCAGCTGGTATAAACCAATAAATGTGATGATTGATATAGATGCACAAAATGGTAATGCTGCACATAATTCACAGCAGCAATCTCAAAATATTAGTGGACATGTAGTGTCCTCTAGCAGTGGTTCACATACTTTGCCATGGATAGGCAGATTGAGATCAAGAGAATCTCCTCAAAGCAATGTAGATAGTGGTACGTAGGTATCACGAAAAGGAAAAAAGAAGGTAGATCAACCCATGTTTGATGTGAATGCAGGTCACTCTTATGTGGATGGTGAATCCAGTGGCTCAGAACAGAGCATTAATGATGAGTTGGGTATTCCTTTTGTTGTTACACCTGGAGTAAGGAAGACCAGGGATGTTTTGAGAGCACCTGAAAGTGAGCCTATTTTGTGCAGGTCTACTAGAGCTAGATATCCTATAAATAGGTTGAAATATGATGGATTTATAGCCATTCACTATGCCTATATGGTCAAAGTGATACAGGAACCAGAACCCACTTCTTTTGAGCAAGCCATGGGAAAAGAAAAATGGGAGAAAGCCATGGATGAAGAAATGGATGCCTTGGAAGCAAATGCTACATGGGAATTGGTGCCTTTGCCTAAAGACAAGAATGCAATTGGCTATAAGTGGGCTTATAAGGTCAAGCACAATGCAGATGGTTCTGTGAACAGATATAAGGCAAGATTAGTTGTCAAGGGGTATGCACAGACATATGGCATTGATTATGAAGAAACATTCAGTCCAGTTGCAAGGATGGCAATCATAAGAGCAGTCATTGCTATGGCTGCATCAAAGGGATGGTCTTTACATCAGATGGATGTAAAGAATGCCTTCTTTCATGGTGATTTTCAAGAAGAGGTCTTTATGGAGCAGCCACTAGGTTATGTTCATGCTGTTCATCCTGAGTTTGTTTGCAGGTTGAAGAAAGCCTTGTATGGCTTGAAGCAAGCACCTGGAAGTGAGCCTATTTTGCACAAGTCTACCAGAGCTAGATATCCTATGGATAGGCTGAAATATGATAGATTTATAGCCATTCACTATGCCTATATGGTCAAAGTGATACAGGAACCAGAACCCACTTCTTTTGAGCAAGCCATGGGAAAAGAAAAATGGGAGAAAGCCATGGATGAAGAAATGGATGCCTTGGAAGCAAATGCTACATGGGAATTGGTGCCTTTGCCTAAAGACAAGAATGCAATTAGCTATAAGTGGGTTTATAAGGTCAAGCACAATGCAGATGGTTCTGTGAATAGATACAAGGCAAGATTAGTTGTCAAGGGGTATGCACAGACATATGGCATTGATTATGAAGAAACATACAGTCCGGTTGCAGGGATGGCAACCGTAAGAGTAGTCATTGCTATGGCTGCATCAAATGGATGGTCTTTACATCAGATGGATGTAAAGAATGCCTTCTTGCATGGTAATTTGCAAAAAGAGGTCTTTATGGAGCAGCCACTAGGTTATGTTCATGCTGTTCATCATAAGTTTGTTTGCAAGTTGAAGAAAACCTTGTATGGCTTGAAGTAAGCACCTAGAGCATGGTCTAACAAGATAGGACAGTATCTTGTCATATTGGCTTTTAGATTTCCAAGGCAGATTTCTCACTTTATGTGAGAAAAACAGAGAAAGATATTATGCTGCTTGTCATTTATGTTGATGATTTGATCATCACAGGTGATAGTGATGAAGATATCCTTCATGTGAAAATGCTATTGAAGCAGAAGTTTGAGATGAAGGATTTGGGAGAGCTGCATTATTTCTTGGGCATTGAGGTGACTAGATCACCAAGTGGGATACAGCTCTTGCAGAGGCAGTATGGATTGGACATGCTGTCCAAATATGGGATGACAAGCTGTAAGCCTATTTCAGTTCCTTTGTAGCAGAATGTGAAGTTGAGCACAGATGCAAGTGAGCTTCTGAAAGACCCTACTATGTACAGATGCATAGTAGGAAGTTTGATTTATATAACTATTACCAGGCTAGATTTGAGCTATGCTATTGGATTGGTAAGTCAGTTTATGCAGGCTCCAAGGAAACCGCATTTGGATGCGGCTAGATGCATACTCAGGTATGTGAAGTCCACATTGTAGTATGGACTATTTTATGAGGCTGGGGTTTAGATACAGTTGCATGGATACATTGATGCTGATTGGGCTAGTAGTATTTTTGATAGACGATCTACCAGTGGATATGTGTTCTCTTTTGGGAGTGCTGCAGTCACTTGGAGTAGCAAGAAATAGCCTACAGTTGCCTTGTCGAGCACAAAGGCTGAGTACAGGGGTGCAGCAATGGCTGCATGTGAGGTAGCTTGGTTGCATAAGCTACTTTATGATATGCATCAGTGTACAGATGGGCCACTTGTCACTTATTGTGACAACATGAGCAGTATACACTTGGCAAAAATAACCCATTCTATCATGCTAGAACAAAGCACATTGAGGTGCATTATCACTATGTGTGGGAGAAGGTTTTACTAGGTCTTTTTGATCTAGTTTATGTTAGCACAAAGGATCAGGTAGTTGACTTATTCACAAAGGCATTAGGCACAAAGAAGCTATGCAAGTTCAGAGACCTGCTTGGTGTGCAGGAATTGGGATTTAGCTCGAGGGGCAGTGTTGAGATATCGAGCTCCACTCGTGATATGCCAGGGTGACCATTGTGCATTTATGTCACCGACTTGTTAGTTGTAGATGCGATTGGTACACCGCCCATGAATAATAGCTGGATGACAGCTATCCTTATGTACTCTAGTTCATGGCTCAGTTAGTATGCCACCTTAGTTAGCTGAGTTTGGTTTGAGACCCACATATAGGGTTCTTCTATTTCTTTGTACTAGAGTTCTTTTGGCTTTTACAACTAAGAAGAGGAAAACTGTTTTCAGCCTCCACCTTTGTGTGTATTCCCCCATTGTGTATGTGAGAAAGCCGCAAGTGAGACTCCTTTCTTCTCTCCCACTATCTTCACACTTTCAACATCTTGTCACCTACAGTGATTGATTGAGCACCATGAAAATGGATGCTAACTATGGATATCCTCACAAAAGGTGCCACCATCATAGCAAAGATAATTTGACACATGATGAAGAACATGGAATTGATACGGTACCCAATTGCATTGCCCATGGGATATGTGAAGTCATGAAATGAGAACTCATGTAAAATCTCAAGCTTAAAGTTAGTTAACATAGTGAATGAAAATAAGTGGAGATCAAAATGGAATATTAGGCCTGTGATATTGCCTCAGTCACACTATAGTAGTTGGCCTTGAGTGACAACTCTTTAGGAGACAATTGTATAGCTTCCTCATAAAATTAGATTAAATGAGGATGCTATGATGATCAAACCCAATTGCTATTACTAGTGGAATTTCTTGCATTCACATTGAATGGCATATATAGTCACGACAAATTGCACACCCTTTGGTCTAGCATTTGGGGTAGAAGTAGTCGTGCCGATGAAATTTATTGTTCCAAGCCTCAAAGTTGCAATTAGAGATCAAATATCCCAATGAGGCAATTTTGGAGAGGCTAATCAATCTTGAAAAGCTTGATGAAACAAGATTGAGAGTGGCCTATGGCTAAAAATCAAGAAACTATGCCACAAAAAGTGGTTGTACCACAATCTCTAGAATAAGGATCTAAAAGAAGGTGACCTTGTGCCACTATATAGCATAAGGAACACGAAGTGTAAATTGAAATATCGAGGTATGGGTCTGTACTATGTTGTGGAAGTCACACCCCAAGGTTCATGAGGAATTATGGCCCTTGACAATATTAAAATGGATGGTTACATTAATGGTAGTAAGCTTATGGTCCATTAACACTTCAAATGCTGCAAGCCATCCATCAAGAAAAGAAGCTCAAGAAAGAAGTCACGTGAATGAGGAAACAAGTGATAGAGGAAGCTAGGGCTCAATAGGCTAAAGCAAAAACTTAAGGCTAATAAAATAATTTGCAAGGCATCCATCAAAGGGTTAAACCCCATGGCTGATCTCACCATTGCAATGGCTAGGGTACAAGCATAATTCCAATTGTGTAAGGAAAATATTTGTTTTGCAAAATCCTTTTTCAACCCTGGTAAGCCATAACCCTATTTCATACGAGATGTGTACCTGGCTCCTGACCTTTAAGGTAACCCTTGAACCCATGCCTATCATGGTATGTGCAATGAATGGAAAGATCTCACATGCAATAGATTGTATTGAATTACCTATATCCATTAATAACCATAGTGTGGCTAGTAGATGCTATGTTGTGCCAACAGGTGCTATCGATAAGCAAGTTATCCTTGGGAGGACTTGGTGTTGGATGGTTAACTACCAAATCAATTGGCAGGAACACACCATGGCTTTAACCAATGATGGTCGCACCTCAGTCATTTCAATTGGCAATGGGACCTCAGGTCCAATACTTTGTACAATCTAGAAGTCCAGCAAGAAGACGATGAGTAGCTCAGCCCCAGCGGAAGCTTCCTCTTCCATTTTGACTAGTAGCCCAATGGTAGTAACATCCATGCAAAAGGTTGATCCCCTTGCAACTCTAGGTATGAAGGATAATGGATCTACAAGAGTCATGCCAACCTCTCTAATGTCTCATACACTCAAAGGAAAGAGCTCCTACCAGTAGCCAAAGGGTACAACTCCAGTATCAATCCCTCAAGCTATGGAAGGCCAGAGTCATTGTGTAGCTTCACTTCTCCACTCACTTCTTCCTACACTAATGGGAGTTCAAGTTTCTCTCAACCGAAGAGAGTTTGATCAAGAAGGCACAAGATAGAAAAGAGGAAATAGAAGTTTCACCCCAGATGCATACCTAAAAGGTTGCTATAGGCTAAAGTCTTCTATGAGGGAAACAACTTCATATGGGTGCCTAAAGCTCTGTCTACAACAATGCTACCTCCTCGTAAGTCTTCTATTGATACCAAGCAACTTTCGATGTCATTCATAATTAAGATTGCAGTAGAGTGACACAAGAACCTATCTCTAAAAAGGAGGGAGACCTACAAGAACCTACTACTAGTACCTCGAAGAAAAATATGTCTAGGATGAAATGAGAGGGTACTCCATTCTATCCCTGAGTAATTATGTTACAAGAAACAACTTCACAAAAGCAACCACCATAGCTCACTACTGCACCCTCCATGTAACTCCACATGCACTCACACTCACCTAGGTGAAGTCCAAGAAGGTAGATCAGTCAGTCAGTCGAATAGGTCCCACAAAATCATGTCCTTGCTTTAAGGGTAATGTAGCAACGATTGATAATGCAATGACTTACTTAGTCTCACTATTGCTATGAATCTAACACGATGACTTCTGACCTACTGTACTAATAATGTTGACCCACTGCCACCACATTGTTGAAATATGAAGACAAAGTGAGTCAAAAATGAGTGTACTAGGTGTCTAGGGGGTGTTTTATAGTCTAGTGAGTCCTATGGATGCCATGTATCATATTTGGAGTTATCCCATATGCATAGGTGTTCATGTGTGTGCCTCGCCATCAAGTACTCCGCAGTCCTCATTTGTGAGTTCAACTCACTCCCACATCAATTCATGGTTCTCCCTCAGCATTGTTGGACATTCCTCGTCAATTGGTTGCCAGAAACTTGTTTGGAGCAATCTAGCGGCTATTTTTTGACCTTTTGAGGTCCGATTTCTACGTTTTTTTAAATTTTGGCACTTCCCAAACATAAACGACCCTGTCTCACAACTTTTTGAGATTTTTTTTAATTTTTTGTCCATACAACCATATGAACATCCGTATGGACCTCTGTAAGGCAGATGCATGACAATGCCAAGAGTTTGTACAACTTGTCAGAAGGCGATTCCGAGTAGTTTTAGGCTATTTTTTGGCATTTTTGCTCAGATTTGGACTCTTGTGACCTCTAGTAGTGATTTGGGCAACTCCCTTGAGCACTTTCGCTCATTTTTTGAACCTCTTCTGCGCATTCGGTGACGCTCCGATCGGCACATTGAGAGCCATGACGTGATCTCCCTTGTTAGCTGCTCCTATGGCCTTCATCAACACATCATTTGAGGGCATTCTCGCCTGGTTCTTCACTGACATACGTCTTTGCATCAGGATGTGCACACTCTTGTGTAGTAGCTACTTTGGGCTTATGGGTTCTATGCCCTTACTATGCATAAAATGAATGAAATATATCTTTACTACTCTATTGTTTGAGTCAAGGGTACTTTGCCCTAGGTTGTCCCCCAAAATGAATGCAAATAAATCCTGTGTGTTGAGTCAAAGGTTCTCTGCCTTGGATAGTCCTCCTAAAAAGATGTATATTCCTATTTTGTTTTGGTGTGTGGCTCCATGTCTCTCAATAGCCCCTAGAGCCAGGAGGGGATGTACTGTGGGAGCCATGTATTGGCTTTGATAGGTTTAGAGGGGGATGTATTGTGGGAGCCATGTATTGGCTTGATAGGTCTCATTATCAAGCCTAGTCGAGTTCTAGGATGGTGGTGTATTCCTAGACCTATGAGCTGGTCATGTAGCCATGCTATAACTTGAGCCTCTGAGCATGTTGAGTCTCAAGCCATGAGAGTGCTTAGATCAATTTCGGAACACGCGCACACTTTAGCCTCTGAGTTACATAGGGTGCACACTTTGATGACCGTCATTGTCATGTTTTGTTCTTGGTTCCATTCCAATAGTCCCTCACCTTAGACCATCATTGTCATGTTCTATTCTTGGTTCCATTCAAAGAGACTCTCACCTTGCCTTCATGGGGGGGTTTTGGAATATGAAGCCAAAGTGAGTCAAAAATGAGTGTACTAGGTGTCTAGTGAGTCCTATGGAGTATTGGGAGTTATCCCATATACATAGGGGTTCATATGTGTGTGTGTGCTTCTATATAAAGTTTGTACTTGTCTAGTGTCAAATTAATCAAATATCAAGCTACAAGCTCTTTGGTCTACATGTAAGTACTTTCATTTTGGTTCCTTGCTATAGTCATTTCATTTCCATTTCATTATGTCTCCTTTTGAGTATTACTTCCTCTCTCCCTAGCCTACCCTCTCTCTCTCTCTCCCTCTCCTCTCTACCATGTTCCTTCACATATATCGCCAGTCACTGCTTTACTATTACCAAATCATGAACAATGCCCTCAAGTTTGATCGTATACTCTTGCTATGACGAGTTTGTAGGTTGTCTTGGTTGTGTGAGCTTCCAACTTGTCACTCCATTCCTTCTTTCCTTGGAGGCTTCATTCAAGCTTGGTTGTCACTCTGTTGGAGAGCTAGTCACTAGATTTCTAAAATGTAGTACCATATGTCGCACCATATGCATCACCATACATACATGGATGATGACCAGCCCGATGACCCATATACTTTTGCATGCAAATGTGTTATAGTTATTATTAGACTATGGGACTTTAAAAATATGAAAAACTCATTCTAATTGAGAAGTATGGCTATTTCGTCTAAAGGTTGAGAAAACAGCTTGAAGTTTTGGTTGATAGCTTGACCGTAAAACTTTAGCTAAAGCTCAAAGTCATTTGTGTGAGTTCCAATACATAATAATTCCAAGTTTTTTTTAGCTACATAAGCTAATTTTTTTCAATAATCAAAATCCCAAAATATCTTATCAATGCCTTAGAATAATTCTAGAAATTGGCCAAGTAAGAGGACATAAAACTATTCTATGACATTTTTATGTTCGACCAAACTAGTGATATTATCAAAGAAAATTCAAAACTCTTTGTTCAAATCCAAGGTCAAAACACAAAAAAGCAAAAGAAATCACGGTGGAATTAGATCAAACAAAGGTGGCAAGTACATATGGATAGTATTCATGACTTTTACAAGGATCATGGAGCTAAAAGACATTTCTCTTGACCTCAACAAACTATACTAGTAGATAAAATAACAAAACATTGGTAAAATTTCTAGAATGAAAAGCCTCTACCAAATCAATATTACAGAGAATCGAAAAACACGATAAATAGCAGTACTTTTTAAAAGGTGAATTATAAACAACTAGGTGTTCATTTGAGTCTAGGACAAAAAGTTGGGCAACCATGGTTTTCAATTTTTGTTTGAAAAATCTATGTGGATCATCAAACTTTGAAAACCTTTGATTATCAACAAATCAAAATTGGGTCATGTAGCATATCAAATCAAATGGCAAGAAATGATTTGGATACTTATGTTGTTTGTTGCACCATTTAATAAAGTTACATGCATTAAAAAAAATATTTTATGAAGTTAGGCTAATCTTCTCCACCAAGTTTAGAGCATAGTCACCTATTTTAGGTTATCATGCTTCAAGAATGAGAATGGTAGGATAGCCTGCTTAGGCACTCCTTTTTCAATTGAATCTCTGGGAAAACAATAGAACCAGTTCAAGTTGCCACATCTTACAAAGCCCTTAAAAGTTACAAGACACATATTGGACATCTAAAAATTTTGGTTGCATAGCATGCACATTAGATTCTAGAAATGTATCATGATTGGATACAATTAACATACATTAGAGACAAGCTGTAGGATATTTCTCTCTCTCTCCACACATACACACACACATACACAACACATACATGTATATGTATGTATTCATCTATATATGTATTGTGGTGGATTTGTTGGACCTACGTGGTGGTATTACACAATCATGTCTGCATAGATGGTAGCCATAGCAAGAGTTGGGAGGGGGTGGATTGCACTAATGGAGGGGATAGAGTGTACAAAAAAAGTGAGGAAAGTGATAGAGACATCATTTGACAAGGAGCATAGCTTTATTGCAAAGGGATATGGAGGATGGAAAATATACAACGATGGTGGCTATACTAGATTGAGAGTAGCACATCAATGAGTACCACCTCTTTTTATAGTAAGGGAAGAGGGATCTCCCAAGTCCTAGTGTGAAAGGCATTGCTTCAATGGGACATGTGGTATGACCACTTGTAATTCCAATCAACAATCCTTAGGTTGAGGCATAATCACTTAGGCTAATATTCCTCCATGGATCTTCCCCAATATTTTAATGCATGGGTGCTTGGCACAAAAGATTCTTTGCCATCTTAACTCCTCTCCGTAATTGTAAAATTCGAAAGGCAAGGTTGGCATAAGATTCCTTGCTATCTCTACCTCTCTCACCCATTTTATATTATATCACCCATTGACCTTAAGAAATATCTCACTTAATGCTTCCATGGCATGCTTAGGGTTTTCACCTCATAAATTTTTGTGTACCATGTGCATTCAAAAGTAGGGGTATTTTAATTCACCTTTGATTTTTTTTAAATAGAATTAATAATAGAAGGGGGTTTTTAATTGAGCTTTAGGAAAAAATCAATCAGCCCATAAGTAAACATGTGTGTATTTATTGAGGGAAATATTTTAGTTGAGGTGTTTTCTAAACACCCCTTGAACTTCCCTTGTAGCCAAGCATGCTCCTCCCTTAGATCCTTAGTGTCTACTACTAGGAAGGGATAGAATTTCTTAGTAGTGCACCCTCCAAGTGATGATGCCTTGCCACATCCTCCTCTTTTATGTTTAAAATGCACAATTGATGGAATATTCACACCTCACACATAGGGGGCCTCTTACATGGAGGAGTTGCACATAGACAGCCCTACCACCTCTAAAATGAGCCCTTTGCCACAATATTCACTATGAACAATACCACATTCTTGCACATAGTACCTTAGTAATTGCTTAATAAACAATACCATACCCTTACATACACTACCCTTACCCACCTTATTCACTAGTTAATAATCAATACCATACCCTTACACACACTACCTTGACAATACCACACCCTTGCACATACTACCTTAGTAACTAAGTTATCGTTGGGAGTCTTTATCTCATTAACAACCCCACCCCAAGCATGGAATGCATCGAATGTGTAGATGAGCTTCATACGATCAATTACAATGTGTGGTGTTGATGTCATATCCACATGCATTGGATCAAATACAAACCATTTATGACTCAAAAGGGACACAAAACTCAGTTATTGCATCAAAATCTACAAAATATGGTCGCTCCCTCAGTTTAGGAGGGAAAGGCCTACAACACATATTTCCCCCATTTGGATGGGGATCACCAATGTGCTTGAAAGCATAATACTGATCATGTTGCTACCAATGTAGTACTTTATCATTCTCATGTAGCCCACATAGCACAATGCCATAACAAGATGCGTGTATAGTCTCTTTAGTGTCATTCCGCTCCTCAGACTCAATAACAACTTCTCAGATACTATAATACCTAGGTTTGTCTTGATGAACATATGTTTAGTATGCTCATCTCATACAATTTTACATTCATCTTTTGAAAGCAACGGGATCTCATAATCATTAGTTTATAGATGTATGGTGCTTTGGGCAAGTTCTTCACATGCTTTTGCACTCAGATTGCCCATTAATAAACCATATCCTATTGACACAATACTTTCTACAAGCCTTAAGATGGACGAGAATGAGGTGCATGTAAAGTATCGTGCCCATTAAGTGATGAGAGAACATGGTACAATGCTTCCCCAACCATTCAAACCATATCCAATGGGTGATATTGATATGTATGCTGCAAAGTATATTCAAATCTACTGTAGGACACACATCGGTAGAGGAGGAGGGGTACCAGAAATGTGAGCAGCATGGATCATCGGGGAGAGATGTCATGGTGCTACTGCGTGAGGGGGTAATAGCCCATGCACACCATAGAGAGTGACTAGAGCATGCACGATCAAGGTCTCGATTCATATCTGCCCTCCTTAGAGAAGACCACCCGATATAGAGGTCGAGGAAACCATGCCCTCCACCACAAGAGGAGTAGCCTGCATGAGGGGTGCATAGCCCATGCATGCCATGGAGAGTGTGACCAAAGCATGCGCAATTAAGGTATCAACCCATCTCCACCCTCCTTAGAGGAGACCAGCCGATATAGAGATCGAGGAGATTACGCCCTGCACCACAAGAAGGGATAGCCCAATAGATGCAAATCCAATATGCAACCCATCGGAGAGCCACCATAGTATAGGGTTTTGGATCTCGAGCCTTAGCTTATTAGTCTCTCAGTTTATTACCTCCAGTCTTTTTGTACTTGTAACTGTGAGCTGTATAGCTTAGCTTAGCTTAGCCCTTAGCAAATGGCCCTAGTGCACCCTTTGCTTCAGCCCTTTTCTGGCTTGTATGACTTTCTATCCATTTGTTGTACTTTGTCCCATAGGCCCGTGAGGCCTCTTGAGGATGTTGATCTCTTTCTCTCTCTCTCTCTCTCTCTCTCTCTCTCTCTCTCTCTCTCTCTCTCTCTCTCTCTCTCTCTCTCTCTCTCTCTTTCTCTTTCTTGCTCTCACTCTCTCTTTCTTGCTCTCACTCTCTCTCTCTTTCTTGCTCTCACTCTCTTCCTCTCTCGCTCCCTGTTAGCATGCTCTCTCACACCTTCTCTCTCTCTCTCTCTCTCTCTCTCTCTCTCTCTCTCTCTCTCTCTCCCCACCCATTGCTAGCTCGCTCTCTCATTCTTTCTTTCTTTCACTCCCTCTCTTTCTCTGATTCGCTCTTGCATGCTTGTCTTTGGCCCGCAGACCCAAACTTTATCGTGGGATCTTTAGCACTATGTCTTCGAAACTTGGAAAGAGAATATAAACACAAATATGGTGATCTTGTACATAGTGCTTTAAATACTTCATATCTTCTCAATTGTGTAACCTTGAGGAAAACCCTAGACATTCATCTATCAATGGATGAAAAGTCGAATCCTTATGTTCAACAAATGCTTGCAAGTACATGTAACACATCCACTTCACATTTCAAAGTGCTTCCACCTTACTTCATGTTGCAATTAGACAATTGTGGCTCAGAGAACAAAAACATATATGTTTTTGCATACCTATCTTTCCTATTGGCAAGGCGGGTTTTCTTAATCATAGAGATGGGTTTCTTCCTGTTTGGTGATACCCATGAAGATGCATTATTAAGTCAATTTTTGGAGCAGTTGAGGACAAGTCGTTCACTCACTCTAGTACATCTTATGAAACCTTCAATAAGTACACAAGTGCAAGGCCTGTCCCTTTTATCATGATAGAGCTTTCAGACTTCAAAGGGTTTATTTATGGTTACCTATGTAAAGGCCAAGATAAACTTATTGGACATTTGAATCCACTGCATTTTCATTTTTTGATGCAAGATGACCTTTGAGTAATGCACTACAAAATGCAGCACACGCAAGATCATTGGATGCCAAAGGGTGGTGGCAAAGAGTTGTCGAAATTAAAGAGATGCTGTTCAAAAACCTTCATTGCTAGTTGGGGAACCAATGGTGTTAACAGCCAATGTGTCAGTACTTAAAAGGTAGTGCTCAAGTGGTCAATGATATAAAGGGTTGTATAAAACCTTGGGACAAGCATCAGAATAAGATAGGCTCACTGGATCCTTATTTTATGCCAGTGATACAATATTGAAAAAACATGATCTAGATGACATTAGAACCTATAGTAACCATGCAAAGACCGAGCATATTTGGCCATAGATAGCACATGTAGAACAAAATACCAATTTCAATAAAGAATGCTTCATGGGATTAAAGGAGCTAGAAGACCACTTCTTTGGTCCACAACAAATCATGTGTTGCACTCAACTGTCTTGAGGTATTAGAGGTCATCCTACTATGTTTAGTTTGTGGTGCTTCCGTCCTCTAGTGATTTGAAGTTGGGCATTTAGAATCAGTCTTTCTTTCTCTCACTTGTTTGAATCGATCTTACATTCTCAAGGGCCACATCTCGAACTAGCAATATGATCTTTTGTTCTAAACACCCTTGCAAGGAGCATCTTTTTTACCTCATCTAATTCACTTTGTCTCTCTGTTTTTGCATCTCTTTGCCTAGATCTGATCCTGCAACCTGCATACGGCACCATTTCATAAAGCTTTACTCTACAATTGACGTCAACCCATGCACAATCGCACAACAACAAGTCCCAAAACACACCGCATACAAGATTTTCACACAAAACATACCTTGGATATCCAACCCCCTGCTTTTTCGAGTTTATGCACATGAGTACTCTTCGTAGGCTGATTTTCCATTTTGTTTTGTGAGACGCACATGAATCTTAGTTCATAGAAGGAAATGGGAATGACACATGCTTCTTCGGTGATAAGATAATTCGTTATAAAAGAACTCTTTCACACAAACACGTGATTCTTCATATTTGATCCCCACGTTGTGGAGCAACGGAATCCCCTATGAGACGAACTCACTTTGGGATGATCGCATGAGTGACTTTGAGAAAGGATTAAGTGGTCCTAGTAGCCATTCTTACTTGCAAGACATGAAGGCATGGCGAGTACTGTGGTGGATATTAAAGAGGGCTCAAATTTGTATACACTCTGCACTGACATGTGGGCCCTTGAACGATCCAACATTTAGGTCAACCTTTTTGGCCTCTCAATTGACTGATTAACATGTTATGCATGAATGACAGCTCCAAAGGAGAAAATTTTGATCTTATCTAGTAAGCTAATAATGTGTTAGCTTTTTAATCAAAATAGGGAGGATGGAGATAAATTATTATAGTCGAAATCCTGGAAAGACCTCTCAATTGACTGATTAACATTTTATGCATGAATGACGACTACAAAGGAGAAATTTTTTATCTTATCTAGTAAGCTAATAATGCGTTAGCTATTTAATCAAAATAGGGAAGATGGAGATAAATTACTATAATCGAAATCCTGGAAAAGGCCACCAACAACTTTGTAGAATAAAACAAGGTGGGAGTAGAAGAGAATAAGCTGGGAGCAGCAGGTTTGAGACCGTATATAGGGGATGCTAGAAGATGGTGCTGTGGTGGCGATCAAGAAGACGAACAATGCGAGAAACCTAGGAGCTCAGCAATAGCAATTAGCTATACTCTTGTGGCTTGCCACGGGCTTCCCACTAGTATATTTTTGTACACCGAATGAGATTTCTACATGGGAATGTAATACACACTTCTTATTTCTTAGGTGAAAAGAAGTATTATTTTATGTAGGGAATGAGTTTTCCTAGATATACATACCTAAATGCCTCATTATATATCTAAGAAATTTCCACCTTTTTCCTAGTTTGGCCTATATGGTGAAGGGCTAGACGTTCCTTGTTTGTGCTTATCACCAATGCGGATTGTAGATGCTTGCATGTTCTCACCTGAGCGCCGCATAAAGCCGAGGCAACTGCGAACATACTACTTAGAAACACGAGACTATAGAAGGTGTCCACGTAAATACGCATAGGTTGCCTGTTTACATGGAATTCGATAGAATTCCACTCCGTCTTGAGTGACAAACGCACCCACAGCATCACCAAGCCAAGCATATCCAGAAGAGCATGTGCTCCTGTAAGCCCATGGATCATTCCGCCCAGATTAGGCATTATCCCCATCGGCTCACGCTCCTCCTCTATCAGCCGCTTCGTTGTAGCCACTAATTTGCTCAAGAAAACCCCGGTAGAGAGACGCGCTGCTTCCAGGAACAGGAAGGCTGTGACGAAGAAGAAATCCGTTGAGGTCAATGTGGATGCAAAGGAGGCCAACAGGACCGAAGAGGCCCATAGGATAGCGCAGAGGCCCCAAAAATGAGAGACTCGCTGGAGCCCCGCCTGAATGTGAGTCTGAAATCTCCGAATCTGCAAACATCTCCAGTATCGGCCTGGGCGAGCTCGTGCTGCTGCTGGAGGAGGAAGGGGAGGAGGAGGAGGAGAAGGAGATCCAGACGAAGATGAATTATATATTGTCATGCAGCTGAGAGGCGCTGCTAGAGCTAGCGCCGGAGCAGCAGTAAAAGCTATATTTGAAGCAGCTCTTGTATGCCTGCCGTTTTGATCTGCCCACAATGTAGATTTTGCTTCCGACCTGTGCCCTTTAGAAACATTTGCCTCCAAGTCGTCAGCAAGAATCCTTCGTTCTATGCATTCTGTAGACGTCGCCGTTCTGGAAGCACGAGAGTCGTCGAAAGCTGCTATGACAGACAACCTGCGCGACCGGAATGCAGCCCTGAGATGAAATCTAACCAAGATTAAACCCATTAACAGCCCAAAACTTAGCACCGCACTTAGCAGCATCGCTGCTCTTCGTGTTTCGTATGCCAACACCCGAACACATAGCACCACCAGCCATAGCTTCATTGCCGCTCTTGCTGCTGTGTAAGCTCTTACCGCCTTTTTGTAAACAACCATCACCTCGTCTGCTTCTCTGCAAGCATCCATCGCCCTTCTGCTTCTGCTGCAGAGGAGCACCTGGAGGATGTCGAAGAAATCCACGATTAACTCACCGTCTTCGCAGGAGAGTTTCCAGCGGTGCGAAATCGCGTTGGGTACTGACTGGGGTACTGCCCCTCAAATATGCTTCTCAGGTACCCAGTTCATGGAAGGTTCTCAAGGAACTACAAGGAACTTTACCGAGCAAGGCTGGTCCATCACAAGGAAAGAGGCGAAAAGGTGCAATCACCAAGTTCATGGAAGGTTCACCCAGCAAGACTCGTCCATATCAACGACAGGGGCGATCACCGGTCACCACACGGCTCCAAAAAACTCCTCACCAAGACTTGCTCCATAACACGGAAAAAGAGACTAGAAGCTCACTCACCCCACCTCCAGCCCATGGAGATGGCTGCATGCTCTTGAGGTTCACACCAGCCCACAATCATCAGGCTGCTAATTTATGTCGCCGTCGACAAGTCATTGGTGTAGCAGTTGGAGGAGTTGGAATGAACCAAGAGTTAGGGTGTTTACACACTTAGGCCCACCGTGGGCATGCCCAAGGTTCATGACGGGCAAGATTGCCCGCCCATTGCCCGTCCACAGTGGAGATGCATTGAATGAAGGTTGGGCGGGCTTGGACGCCCATAGTGTGTAAAACCCTACCACCCGGTCAAAAGTGACTGGATAGTTATTATGCAATGTACCATAGGCAGACACTCGATTTTAAATCGTTGGATGGAATCCCAATCGAAGGGCCATAATTTACTGCGATCATAGGCTGTTAGATCTTGATCTTGATCGTAGGGTCAAGAAAAGGCGCTTTTTGTGAGCTGTTCGATCACCTTCTTGATCTTACGGTGTATGCTCGACGATGCTTGTGTGCCCTTCGATTAGCTTTCTCATCCTACGAATGAAATGTGGCGTTGCTCGTGCACCCTCGAATCATCTCTCGCCTCAAATCTAACGTCCCATATCAGTCCACGTGTCGACCACGCCTCCCGAAGCCATTGACGATCGAAAATCATTGACGGTCGTCCTTTACCGGTCGAAAACCAGCTCCACCGACTCTCCACCTAAAGGTCGATCACTGGCTATGCCAGTTTCGTCCCGGTAGAGGAAGGCCGCCGATGATTCCCTACTCCATTTCCTCCGAGTGGAAATTTACCTTTCCTTTCAATGTTCCTTCTCCCTCCCTCCCTATCCAGTGGAAATTTCCCAATCCTTTCACTTTCCCTTCCCTCTCCCTCCCTGTCCCAGTGGAAATTTCCCAATCCTTTCACTTTCCCTTCCCTCTCCCAACCCTAGTCACCCTCCCTCTCTCTTGGAAATTTTCCAGTCCCTTCCCTCACCCCCCTGCCTTTGTCGGTAAAGGCCGGTTGCCGGCTATGCCAGTTTCCTCCCGATAAAAGAAGGCTGCCGACGATTCCCTACTCCATTCCGTCCAAGTGGAAATTTACCTTTCCTTTCAATGTCCCTTCCCTCTCCCTCCTTGTCCCAGTGGAAATTTCCCAATCCTTTCACTTTCCCTTCCCTCTCCCAACCCTAGTCATCCTCCCTCTCTTGGAAATTTCCCAATCCCTTCCCTCACCCCCCTGCCTTTGTCGGAAGGGGTCGATGGGCTTTCCAGCATTTGTTAAATCAAGTACCCTCACATCTCATTTCGCTCCATCCAACCTACATTCTATTATGCCTACTCCACAGGATCATCCTCCTCGCATTGTGCAGGAAGAGGCCACACACACAAAGTCTGTAGCCCTCGTAATTGCTTCCCTAAAGGTGGCTTCCCGTGCGTTGGCCTAGTGTGCTACATTCTGGAGACCTGCAATTATACTGGGGAACTACGCAGGAGATCTGGACAGGCTGAATTTCTCCCTCGTTACTTTGTCGATACTTGGCATGGTGGGAGGTAAAGCCATGTACAGGCTCATCCTGCATTCCTGCATGTGCTACGTGTATGCTTGTGATCAAACCTTCCGCAAAGACTAACATCCATAGGCAGACATGGATAAGTTGGTTGCTTGGTTTATGACAAAAGGTATTCTCTAATTAGAGTCCCAAAACTGAAGCTATGATCAACACAATAGATCGAGCTTTCATTAAAGTGACTCATTGATGGACAAAGTGCATGCTCTTGGCATATTCTTTCATTAACTTATTACATGCATGCCCTCTTCTAGACGATCTAATGTCATGTCCAAAAGCACTAGCCCAATAACATTTGTAAAGTATGAGATTAATTCCCTTATGTTGAAAGTCTTCCAAGGTCTTTCAAAATTTAGACGTTGTTGTACTCTAATTGCCTTTGCATGTGCAAGACATAGCTCATTCTTCACAACTTCAAGTAGAGGTGCCTTTTTCTTTCTTTGTTGATTGACTCCTTCATCCAATCTTTGCTCCAATTATACATCTTATCATAGACCTGTGCAATATTGTATTTGTTTTCAACCTCATCATTATCTTACTTGGCCTCACCAAAAGTTCTCCATAATGCCATTCTTGAGAGCTCTATCCTACTTGAAACTTGTAGCCCCATGCTCCATGTCTTTGTACTCTATTATTTTTCTTGTCTTCTTTAACATATTATGCCACAAAGTATCCATTCTTGTATCTTGAAGACCTCATCGTCAAGCAATTCTTGAACATGATGACATATGCTAGGAGATAATTGTATAGTACCATCAACTTGCAATTTCAAAACTTTTGCGTGCTCACTACAATCCATATTGGAATATTGACCCTTGTTGTTTGCAAGTTCTCCAATTATGTACTTCTCCATAATATCTATCCACCTATTGAAAATAAACTCACTATACAAAAGCATATGCAAGTCACTTCTTGCATTGACTACCTACAATGTAACTTTTATTGCTTCCATGAATTCCTACACAACATTTAACATGACAAGTCAATAACATAAACATGTTTGCAAGTACTAATGCATAAATAAACCTTAAGAACATAAAATCACCAAGAGATAAGCTAAGAAAAACATGGCATAAGGGTAAGGAACACCTTTCATTTTGAGTTTGCTCCGAGAGTGAGTGAAGTCACAAGATTTTATTAAGAACATACATAACACATAGTATTATCTTCTTGTCACTTCCCTTAACCTTTATAGATTAGTTCCCTCAAGAGTGAATGAAGTATATACTACAAGAAGACTAGTCTAACTTATGAAAGAAATATACAAAGCATGTGAGGATTCCATTTCCATGTTTCCCTCTATCTTGACGGGGGATAAAGAATGAATGTAGTAGGCTTGAAAGAAAGACAAGTCTTCACTCAACACATACTTTTAACATGTGGAAATTCCATCTTCTTTCTTCTCGTTACCTTGACGGACGTCTTCTGTCATCAAGACTGAATGAATTGCACACCAAGATAAGGATAGGGTAACTTATGAAACAAATACACATAGCATATGAGGATTCCATATCCATGATTCTTTCTATTTTGATGGACACCTTCTATTGAGAGTGAATGCAGACATGAATAGAGACACAAGCCTTCATTAAGCACATATATAATATGCCATTGTAAAATGTAGGAGATTTGAAATTGTGGCCATATCTTCTTCTTTCTTCTCTCTACTTGATAGACATCATCTACCAAGTGTGAACTAAGTAGACAAGACTGTAGAGATAGAAGCATTCACTAAGCACATACACAACATGTTTGCATTAATGCTACTTTCTCTTAATGGATGTTGTCTGTCAAGAGTGAATGAAGTAGACATGAATATAAACACCCACGCCTTCATCAAGCACATACATAATGTGGGAATTCCTTCTTCTTTTGGTCCCTCTACCTTGCCAGACTCTCTTCATCAAGAGGAAATGATTTAAACATGATTATATAGACACATTCCTTCACAATCTTTGAGCATTCCTTCTTTTCTTTTCCCTCTACCTTGATGGACACCATCTATCAAGAGTGAGTGAGGTAGACATGAATATAGTCACAAATATTTAACTAGAACAGACATAACACGTGGGTATTTCTTCTTCTTACTTCCTTTCACCTTGATAGATCACAGTCTCTTCAAGAGTGAATGAAGTGTATACTAAGAGAAGACTAGGCTAGCAAATGTTCATAGCATGTGAGAATTCTATGCATGTGCTTAATGTGAGAACTATATACTAAGAGAAGAATAGTCTAACAAATGTTTGTAGCATCAGAGAATTCTATATTGCATGTGCTTAATGTGAGAATTTCTTCTTCTTGCTTCCCTTTACTTTAACGGACGTTGTCCATCATCAAGAGTGAATGAACTACACACCATGAGAATTCTAGGCTAACTTATGAAACAAATATGCATAGCATGTTAGGATTCCATCTCTATGTTTCCCTCTATCTTGATAGGCACCGATTATTAAGAGTGAATGAACTAGACATGAATAGAGACACAAGCGTTCATTAAGCACATACAAAATATGTGGGCATTAATTCTTCTTTCTTCCCTCTACGTTGATGGACATCGTCTATCAAGAGTGAACAAATAGAGGTAATATGGAGGATTTCATCTCCATGCTTCCTCTCTATAGAATGAATGAAGTAGGCATGAATAGAAAGACAAGCCTTCGCTTAATGTGTGGCCATTATTTCTTCTTTCTTCCCTTTACCTTGACAGACACTATGAATTAAGAGTGAATGAAGTGCATTACATTAAGAGAATGCTTCTAAGTATATATACATAACATTTAGGATTTCATCTCCATGCTTTCTTTATCTTATTAGACACCATCCATTGAGGGTGAATCACTACTACCATTAGCTCGTCTCATGACGCTTTTTTTCAACACATATTACTTAGTTTTTTGGCCAAGAATCGTTTCGTCACTATTACTGCCAAAAGTCATACCCAAGTCATAACACCTACATTTTTGTCAATTAGCATTGATATTAACATCTATATTAGCATTATCTACTAGATTAGCGCCGATATTAGTGTTGCTATTTCAGTCGAAAAGGCCTTTGGAAAAACACACAGCATTGAGAAAAGCGTGGATAGTCATCGTTGGTAAACCTAGAGGAGGATGCGTGGAGCAAAATAGTAGAGCAGGGGTGGGATGATAGCAATGTAGCAAAATGCCAAATGTCATGGACCTTATATATTAGAAAGTTCGAGCCACGCAAGCCTGGTGAACTGGTAATTTAAAAAATCAACCTATGGGTAAACAAAACAATTTCAACCCCTAGGTTTGTTTAATATAGTCACACATAATGAATCTAATAAACAAGCTACTAGCAAAACAAAAAGATTTCAACCACCGTGTTGGTTCAAGATAGTCGCAATTTGAACTACTGGGCTGCTTTAGGACAGCCACAATTTCAATCACCTGGTTGGTTTAGGATGTGGTCACAATTTCAAACCCCCAGGCTAGATAAGGACATGTTTAGGATAGTCACAATTTCAACTACCGGGCTGATTTAGGACAATCACAATTTCAACCACCAGGCTGGTTTAGGACATGATCACAATTTCAACCACTAGGCTGGTTTAGGACACGGTCACAATTTCAATCATCGAGCTGGTTTAGCTTGATGGTCTCAACTTTACATATTAGACAATAACAAGTATATTGCTTTTCATTTCTGTATTTCACAATTAGAAAATAACAATATATTTCTTTTCATTTCTAAATTTCACAATTTCAATCAGTAACTGCTGTTTGTCTTGAACTAGCACCAGGTTGATTTAGGACAATCACATTAAGTCCAAGCCATCCCGGTCTAGAAATTAAGTGGTATATGATCTGAATAGTAGGAAACTAAATTTAAGTAATAAGAAACACATCAATTTCATCCACCGGGCTGGTCAACAACTAATGTCCATTCAACCACATTGTTTCAGGACAATCACATAAGTGGTGATTGAGCTAAACCAGCCACGGTTGCATGATGTTCCAACCACCAAGATGGTTTTGTAAAATAACAATATAGTGCTCCAGTCCCACAGTTGATGATGTCCCAACCACTGGGCTGGTTTAGGACAATAATAATATATTGTTGTTCTGTTGCAAAATATATTGTTGTTAATTTTATTCAACCACGCTAGCTCAGGACAATCACATAACTGGTGTTTGAGCTAAGCTAGCCACGATTGCATGATGTTGTAACCATCGGGTTGGTTTAGGATAATCACATTAAGTTCAAGCCTAGTTTAAGAAATGAAACAAGTAAACTATCCCAAATCTCAATCACAAACAACCACCGGGATGGTTTAGGCACCATCATTGACTTGTGTTATATCAAGCATGTGTATGATGTGCTCGTCAAACACCTTGCATCCCATCTACTTTTTATAGATGTCCTCTCTATTTGGAGAAGCTTTGGTATTTTTGTGCCAAAATGTCATCACTCTAGCAATGAATTATGCACTTAGATTGTCTCCCCTTCTAATTCTAGCCCCCCAAAAGATGGATCCACACGATACGAATGGTCCATACAAAGAAATGTCATGTGCTTCTCATATACCACCTTGTTTAGCTCTTTTGAGTGCTGATTGCACAAATTGTCTCCACAATTTGGACATGTAAAGGATCCGGACACTTGGAGACCTATTAAAATGCAATGACACAAGTTACATCTTGTAGAAGACTCAAGACCACCCATACAATGAGCATCGGCTGAAATTACATTTTACATTTTGATATGCATAAGAGAATTGAGAGGAATAGAAATTTGGTACCTGAGCAATCATGCAACCTATGATAATCATGCATGGTCCACATTAGAATGCCTTTCACTTGAAAATGATGTTGACCCAAAGGCTTTGAAATGTCATAAACTTGCACGTCATTCCATAATATTTGCAACTCATCCACCAAAGGGGCTAGATACACATCCATGTTTTTCACCTTGTGCTTGCTCGGCACAGTGAGTGCCAACATCAAATGCCCCTTCTTTATGGTCATCCAAGGAGGAATATTGTATATTGTGACTACTACTAGACACATGGACCATGATGTGAACTGATGTCCAAAGGGATTAACATCTTCCATAGCTAGCCCAAGATGCAAATGATGATTCTCAATCCCAAACTCCGGCCACCTCTTCTCTACGTGTCTCCAGGCCTTTCCATCTGCATGGATCCTCAATATTCCATGCATCAAGCGGTTGCAAGAATGCCAATCCATAAGTCTAGCTAATGATTCACAATGAAATAGTGCACAATGCATGTTAGGATTGACATGTGTCACAGTACCTTTCCTAGAATCTTGTCTCCTTGTGTGTCTTGTCGGTATCAAGATGCACCACATTGTGGACAGCTTGTACATAGAGTGCTCATATGTTCCTCAGTAAATGATGCAATCATTGGGACATGCATGAATTGAATTGTAATCCATTCCTAATGATGCTAGCATCTTCTTTGCATCCTTTATTGTGTCAAGCATTGTATTTCCTTTTGGAAGTAGTGTTTGGAATAACCTGGGATATTGACCCATTCAATGAATTTGAAGCAACAGTTGGGAAGTCATGCTTGAAACTATAGTTTAAACCACATCAAAACTCTTACCGAAGGAGGGACATAACACTAGTTTCTAATCATCCATAAGTTTTTTGTAAATTCAAGATCAAAAGAATGGAGGCAAGACGAGAATGGTGCTTGCATCACGTCGCAAGCTCTCCTCTTTAGGACTCATGTTATCCTCCCTATTCACTTCCCCATCTTTATTTCTTTCATTTTGTGGTGAAGGAGCATCAAAGTAAGTTTTTATCATGTCTTACATTATTTTGTCCTCATTTAGGGCATCTTTCTCTTCACTACTTCTATTATGTTGCTCTTCCAGCTCTCCGTCTTCCCTTAGAGTATTTCGATATCCTTGGGTCAACATTGACTCATGAGGACAATTATACAATGCATTTGCTCTCAAACTTCTTGGAACAATTTCATCTCCTTGCATGAAAATACTTTAGTTAATCATCTCACATAAGTCACATACAAGCATGGAAAGTTAGTACATGAAATGACTTCAATGAATTCACTCATGGAGAAGCCAAAACATGACTTCTACCTCATCATTCAACTGTATCTCTGGTAAGGGTTGAAAGCGACCATGTCTCTTTATGTGTGTTATTGATATGTTGCGTAATATCCTTATTTGTCCTTTGCATCATGCATTATCACACAAAACTCGTTGATAAAGTTTTGCTCTACTAGTGTCTTCTTTGGACTCTGATGAGCTTGAAGATATTTACAACGGATACACATGATCATTAAAACACCATAATACATATATGAGAACAAAACATGCCCAAAATTGAACCCATTTTGTTTAATCATTGATTATGCCCTATTCAGTCGATATTTTCGTCGAAAAACATTTTGGAAATCGACCAGAGTCACTATTTTAGTCGATATTAACATCTAAAAAAGCGTCAATACTGTTTTGTCCTAATCAAGACATTGAGCACTATCCAAAAAAATATGATCTATCACATGGAGCTAATGGGGGTTCCATAACATGTGCTCACACCGTTTGATGCATAAAGCATAGCATTAAGGCAATGCATTATGCTTATTTTGAACTAGAAGAGGGGATACATGGGCAACAACATGGAAATGTCCGTTCTTGATCATGCAAATGTGATCTGATGGCCATGACAGTTTGCACTGGCCTCAATTTAGTTATTTGAGTCCCTTGTACATCCCGTTTGCATGGCTAGAACACCACTGGGGCATTATTTCAAACCAGAAGAGGGGATGCATGGGCAAAAACATCGAAATGTTCATTCTTGATCATTCAAAGATATCTGATGACCATGATACGTTGTGTGGGCCTAAATCATTATGAGGTTGACTCCTTGCAAAGTATCGTGGCCATCGGGTCCCATTTGCATGACTAGAACACCAATGGGGCATTATTTCAAACCAAAATAGGGGATGCATGAGCAAAAACATGGAAATGTTCGTTGTTGATCATGCAATGCAAATGGGATACAATGGCCATGACACTTTGCACAAGCCTTAATGTAGGTGAGTTTGAGTCCCTTTCAAAGTATCGTGGCCATCGGGTCCCATTTGCATGACTAGAACACCACCTGGGCATTACTTTGAACGAAAAGAGGGGATGCATGGGAAAAAACATGGAGATGTTTGTTCTTGATCATGAAAATGGGATCTGATGGCCATGACATATTGCATGGGCCTCAATCTAAGTTCTTGTGAGTCCCTTTAAAAGTGTCATGGCCATTGGGTCCCATTTGCATGACCAAAACACCACCAGGGCATTATTTCAAATCAGAAGAGAGGATGCATGGGCAAAAACATGGAAATGTTCGTTCTTGATCATGCAAATGGGATCCGACTGCCATGACACTTTGCATGGGCCTCAATCTAGGCAATTTTGAGTCCCTTGCAAAGTATCATGGCCATCAAGTCTTATTTGCATGACTAGAACACCAACTGGGCATTATTTTGAACTAGAAGAGGGAATGCATGGGCAAAAACATCGTAATGTTCATTCTTGATCATGCAAATGGTATTGGATGGCCATGATACAAAGTACAGGCCTCAATTAAGGTGATTTTGAGTCCTTTCAAAGTATCAAGTCATTGAGTTCCATTTGCATGACTAAAAGACCACCGTTGCATTATTGTGAACAAGAAGAGGGGATGTATGGGCAAAAACATGGAAATGTTCGTTCTTGATCAAGAAAATGGGATCCGACAGCCATGATACTTTTCATTGGCCTCAATATAAATGAGTTTGAGTCCCTTTCAAAGTATCAGGGCCATTAGGTCCCATTTGCATGACTAGAACACCACCGGGGCATTATTTAGAACCAAAACAGGGGATGCATGGGCAAGAACATGGAAATGTTCATTCTTGATCCGATGGCCATGAAACTTTTCATGGGCCTCAATCTAGGTTATTTTTAGTCCCTTGAAAAGTATCATGGCCATCGGGTCCCATTTGCATGACTAGAACACCAACGGGGCATTATTTTGATATGTGGTGAAAAAGTGATACAGATCCTTTAAAATAACATATTTTCTTACACTAAATGCAATAGTACCTAGTGAGAATATTTCTGACATTGTGAATTAGAGGACTGTCAACTTTCATCTCGTTTCGTGAATGGATGTCGAAGATGGCCATGGAAAATCGATATCTTTGATCAACAACGTCCCAATTCAATTAAAACGGTAATGGGCCTTAAAATAATGCCCATAGCTTTTAAAACTTCACATCCCATTTCATGGTATCACCTTACCAACACTGTGAAGAATTGGAATAGGGATTTGCATTTACATTTTGTTACTAAATACCCTAAACCCCAAAAAATGATTTTTATTCATTTTCGATGCTTTTATCGATGGTATTATTGAGGCTGTGGAAAGTAAAACCCAATCCCAAATCATGTCACTTTCATTCTTCTCTTCAATTCTTCAGTGATCCTCTTTGGCTAGCCTTCCACATGTTGGAAGCACCTCTCCACTACTAAAAACGACCATCACACCTTGCAAGCATCCCTTTCCGGTAGGTATGTTGATTTTCTTTGGTTTTCTTTCCTTTCCCTGTCCCTTTCCTTGTCCCTTTCCCTTTCCCTTTCTTTTGTTTAGATATCAATGCTCCACTCTTGTGTAACTACGCGAGAACCAACTAACTCTACTTGTAAGCCCCCCATATGAGGAGAAGGCATTTGAGTAGCTCGGTTATCCGGTAGGTCCTGGTTTGGACACCAAATGGGGGCCATGTGTGGCGTGATGGTTGGATAGTAGATAGAGTTGGCACACCGCCAACTAGGCTACATGCAAGTGCAGGAAGGCATCCCTTGACTGACCGCACTGAGGGTAGATGGAGCATTTCCTGGGGCAGCTCCACTCTCGAGTTGTGGGGCCCATTTGGAGCCTCAGATGATCCTGGATGGCTCTGGGCCGAACGGTGACCATAGGTCAGTTGCTCTGTTTTGCGCATCGTTTCTATCTTATGGTCGGTGGCCTATTTCGGGACCGACCCCTAGTCGACCATTTTAGGCGGACTGGGTCGGTCATCCAATTAAGTCTAATCACAACTGGTGGCTAGATAAGAGCAAGCCCGTGAAGCCCATTTCATCACTGGCTACAACAACCCTAATTCCTTAGCATCTAGCCTCCGTCTTCTACTATTTCCAGCATGCCATCGAAGCTTCTTTCACAGGAGCGCACGCTTGGGAGGCACCACCATCTATTGTATCAATTCTACAGTAATCAAATTTTTGATTCTTGATACTATCTTGTTTTCTCTCTTGTGTACGAGATCCTGTTATCTGTTGCACACAGACGTATTATTTTCTTACATGGTATCAGAGCCTCGACTCTAGCAAGAAGATTCAGTAGTGTGTTTCTGTTTGCAAGCAGATTGTGAGAGATGGCCTAGCCCACAAGACTGTGAATCCCACCGTTCGGCGAAAGCGGAAAGCTGGACGGCTCTAACTATCCACTCTAGAAGTTCAAGATGAAGACCATCCTAAGCACATACGAGCTTTGGGACACTACTACTGGGGTGGACGTGAGGCCGGTTGCGAGACCGGATCCAGCCAATGCAGGACAACAGATAGTACCAACTGCGGATGAGATTCTCATGTGGACAAGAAGAAATGTAGATGCGCTATGTTCTATTGTCTGCAGTATTAGTGATTCCGTCATGGCGTTAATTCAACATGTCACCACAACAGAGGAGGCATGGACGGTCTTGAAAAATCAGTATGAGACCATGAATCAGATGTGAATTCAGAATCTAGAGACTCAACTCGCGAACGAGAAGTTGTCTGAGTCTGAAGCGGCAGAGAAGTTCATCACTAGGGTGAAGAATCTGTGCGATTAGATGACTGTGATTGGCATCACCATCACCAGCGAGAATCTAGCAGGAAGGTGCATACGGATTCTCCCACCAAAGTACGACGGTCTTCTTACAACGCTGAATACGCAGAATAGAAATCCGCCCCTCAACTTTGAGGATTTCAGTGCGATGCTTCTGGAGGAGGAGATGCATCAAAAGATGAGGACTGGAGAAGATTTAGCTTTTAGGACCGGATCAAAGAAAGGTAAGGGTAAGGACTCTAGTAATCCATCTTCTTCTGATGATAAAAAGAGAAAGAAGAAGATCAATTGCTTCTATTGCAACAAGGCAGGGCACAAGCAGAATGAGTGTTGAAAGAAGATTGCAGATGAGAAGAACGGAGTAAAGAAAGAGTCCAGCAACACCGCGCAGGCATTACCAGTAGAGCTGTTCATCGCAATTGAGGAGATTTGCACGGAGGCAATTCATGTACCTGCGAATGAACCGTGGATCATTGACAGTGGTGCATCGCGCCACATGACCAGTCGGAAGGATTGGTATACCTCTCTACAGCCGGTAGGGAATGACATCCTGGTAGCAGTCGGCAATGATCCAAAATGTCCAACAAAAGGAAAAGGTACAATTGCTCTCAAGTCAGATGGAGTTGTAAAACAGTTGTCCGATGTTCTTTATGTGCCAGATATCAAGACGGACTTGTTGTCCGTTTTTGCAATCACGGATTGGGACCTCAAAGTTCAATTCGATAAGAATGGTGCACAGATTCTGGATCTTCAAGGGAAGGTCATTGGTAAAGGTACACGATGCAACAACATTTACAAACTCTCAGCTTTCAGTGCTCGAGCGGATGTGAAGAACACTAAGCTGTGCCGTGAGAGGTTTGGTCATCTAAACCTTAGTTCTTTGAAGGAGATGCATAAGAGTGGAATGATTGCAGACCTACCAGAAATTTCAAATCTGCCTGATGTATGTGAAGCTTGCATGATGGGCAAGTAGCATTGACATCCCTTTCCTAAAGAGGCCAGTAGGGAAAAGGCTCCTCTAGAGCTCGTTCACACGGACCTCTGCAGAAAGATGGAGACGGAAGCTTTGGGTGGTTCCTACTACTTCATGACGCTGATTGACGACTACAGTAGAAGGATATGGATATACTTCCTGAAGACTAAAGACGAGGCTTTTAGTAGGTTCAAGGAATGGCATGCAATGGTTGAGAAAGAAACGAGGAGGAAGGTGAAGAAGTTGAGATCAGAGAAAGGTGGACAGTTCACATCAACTGAATTCGAAAGTTACTGCAAAAGTCACAGAATCAAGAGGCAGAAACCCCCCGCCACATACATCACAGCAAAATGGAGTAGCCCAGAAAGATTTGCCAAAGACTTTCTGGGCTGAAGCATGTAACACTGTAGTTTACATCTTGAATCGTAGCTACACGAAGGCTGTGAACGGGATGACTCCACTGCAAGCATTTTCTGGTAAGAAACCTTCATCTGCCCATTTCAGAGTTTTTGGATGCGACTATTTTGTGCATGTCCCTGATGCTACCAGGACCAAATGGGAACCGAAGAGCCGGAAGTGTATTTTCTTGGGCTACAGTGAAGAGGCGAAGGGTTACCATCTCTATAACCATGTTACCAAGAAGGTAATTGTAAGTCGCGATGTGGTCTTCTCAGAATAGCCGCATCAATTGGAGGAGGATGCTTCCTTCCCAGACAACCAAGACCAGGATATCCATCTAGTACCGCCACCAATAGCAGACTGAACTCCCCCAACAGTGCTTGGGAGGATTCAAAACAAAGAAGATGAAGAAGAGCCTGCAAAACCACAATGGCAACGGCCATTCCTGAAGTGGGTAAAGCAGCTTTTGGATGGCAAAGAACCTCCAGCCACTGAGAAGGAATCATCCGAACGCCATCGGTCCAAGAGATTAAAGGAGCAAAGAAGGGCGCAGGAACACTTGGTCAACTATGCTTTGATGACAAAAGTGATCCGTGCTGATGAACCCAAGTGTCTTGAAGAGGCACCCGGTTCAGAAGGTAAAGTTTGCAAACTGAAGAAGGCACTTTAGGGCTGAAACAGGCCCCACAAGCATGGTACCAGCGAATTCATGCCTACTTTCTGCAAAACGAGTTCAGGAGGAGCCCATCTGATGCAAATTTGTATATCTTCAGAGAAGGAGGCAGGTGTATGATCGTGGTCCTTTGTGTGAAAGACCTTGTCATAACAGGGAACCATGAAGAGAAGATCTCGCAGACGAAGCATTTGCTAGGAAGAGAGTTTGAAATGATAGCTGATGCAGTTTTGTTTGGGGATTGAAGTTTGGCAGGAGCCGAAACAGATCTTCATTTCACAGCGGAAGTATGCTGGAGAGATACTGAAGGCATTTGGCATGGCTGAGTGCAAGACAGTTGGTACCCCTATGGAGGTTGACACGAAGCTCTCAAACGAGGATTCATCACCATTGGTGGATGAAGTGAAGTACAGAAGGCTTGTGGGCAGCTTGATTTACCTATGCAACACACTGCCGACCATCAGTTTTGCGACTGGTGTACTAAGCAGGTTTTCCAGTAAGCCCCGGGAGAACCATTGGAGGGCAGGGATGCAGGTGCTAAAATACATGGCATCACCTATACCAAGGGCAACATCATCTTGACTGGATTCTGTGACTCGGATTGGGCAGGAGACGTGGATAGTAGGAGATCAGTGACAGGGTACTATTTCTCACTTGGATCTGGAGTTGTGTCATGGGTCAGCAAGAAGCAACCCACAGTTGCTCTTTCTTCTACCGAGGCCGAGAGTACAAATCTGCATGCTTTGATTCTTGCGAGGCAGTGTGGTTGAGGAGGATTTTGGGGGACATGGATGCAGTGGAGAACAAGCCTACGTAGTTATCATGTGACAATCAGAGTTGCATGGCGATTGCAAAGAACCCGATGTTCCACGCTCGCACAAAACACATTGAGATTCAATATCACTTTGTACGCGATCTCATCATGGATGGAGAGGTCGACTTGGTGTACTGTCCGACACTACAGAGAATGCTGTGGACATCTTCACGAAGGCTCTTGGAAGAGAATTGCTAGAGAGGCATCTTCATTGACTTGGCATTGGGCCAAAAAAGTAAGTTCACTTGTGGGTGGACATTGAGGGGGGTGTTAGATATCAATGCTCCACTCTCGTGTAACTACGCAGGCTCTTGGAAGAGACTTGTTGGAGAGGCATCTTCATCGACTTGGCATTGGGCCAAAAAAAGTAAGTTCACTTGCGGGTGGACATTGAGGGGGGGTGTTAGATATCAATGCTCCACTCTCGTGTAACTATGCGGGAACTAGCTAACTCTATTTGTAAGCCCCCCATATGAGGAGAAGGCATTTGAGTAGCTCGGTTATCCGGTAGGTCCTGGTTTGGACACCAGATGGGGGCCATGTGTGGCCTGATGGCTGGACGGCTTTCGATAGAGTTGGCACACTGCCAACTAGGCTACATGCAAGTGCGGGAAAGCATCACTTGACTGACCGCACTGAGGGTAGACAGAGCATTTCCCAGGGCAGCCCACTCTCGAGTTATGGGGCTCGTTTGGAGCCTCAGATGATCCCATATGGCTCTAGGCCGAACGGTGTCCGTAGGTCAATTGCTCTGTTTTGCGCACCGGTTCTATCGTATGGTCAGTGGCCTATTTCAGGACCGACCCCCAGTCGACCGTTTTGGGCGGACTGGGTCGGTCACCCAATTGAGCCTAACTGGCTATGACTGGTGGCTGTATAAGAGCAAGCCCGTGAAGCCCATTTCATCACTGGCTACAACAATCCTGATTCCTTAGCATCCAGCCTCCATCTTCTACTGTTTCCAGCATGCCATCGAAGCTTCTTTCATAGGAGCGCATGGTTGGGAGGCAGCGCCATCTATTGTATCAGTTCCATAGTAATCAAATTTTTGATTCTCCATATTATCTTGTTTTCTCTCTTGCGTACGAGATCTAGTTATCTGTTGAGCACAGACGTATTATTTTCTTACATCCTTCACTTTCCCTTTCCATCCCTTCCCCTTCCTTCTCTTTTCCTTTCCTTCCCCTTCCCTTTTCCTTCCCCTTTCCCTTCCCCATCCCTTCCCTTCCCTTTTCCTTTTCTTTTGTTTTCCTTCACTTTCCCTTTCCATTCCTTTCCTCTTCCCTTTCCCTTCCCCATCCCTCCCCCTTCCCTTTCCTTTTCACTTTCCTTTCCTTTTCCCTTCCTTTCCCTTTCCCATCCTTTTCTTCTATTCTCTCCCTTTCTCTCTTGTTTTTTCTCTTTCTTCTATTTTTCCCTTTTCTCATTTTCTCTCTTCTTCCCTCTCCTTCTTCCCTTTCCCCCTTCTCTTTCCTCTTGTCTTCCTACCCTTGACAAAGTGAGGGATCAAGGAGGATCAAAGCACCAAGAGAGAGACATGAGGTAGCAAACACTCAATCTATTCCAAATGTGCTATAGTCATCAACAATACATGATAGGCTTCTTATATAGAGAGAGCCGTTAGAATAGTCAAACCATGTGGGATTCTCTCATCCACATTTCTCCTTGTGGATATCCTTGATCCACATCTCCACATCATGTAGTCCACATACTAGGGTGGCTACTTTGATTCTTTCCTTAGCACATACCTTAGCCTTTAATTATGTGCTCATGGCACCACAAGTCTTAACACCTCCCCTTGGTGCCATGATCCTTTGGCTACTGCAAGGTGGTTAGATGTGAGTTACATTCCATCACCTCCCCTTAGTGCATACATTGCAACTTAAGGTGGTCAAGTGTGGGTATTACAAGATCAAATCCTCCCCTAGATGCTAACATGGCTATTCTCAAGTGGTCAAGTTTGATTCAAAAACATATGGGCTGAAGGTGGCAAGGATGTTGCTTCTCAATACATGTTGTTCTTGTCATTCTGCTCATGGCTTGATGATGACTCCACGTAGTTGACTTGATAGTTCTTCAATTTGCAATCTTCTTCCTTGTGTCCCAGCTTCTTGCAATGGTGACACTTTGTTTTGTTCTTTAGTCTGCAGTCACTTGATAGTGAGCCATCCTTCCGCAATGGTAGCACTTCAGTGATGTTTTACTGAACAGTGCTTGTTCTTCATTATGGCTATTGCGTGTTGATGTAGATGTTGTTGTCACTGTTGATGCCTTCAACTCTCTTACTTTTTCAAGAAGAGAGGATACACATTCCTCAAACTTTGGATCTGGCGAATTCTTCAAAGTGGTTGTTAGTGCACTGTACTCTGCAGGCATGTTTTTAAGGAGAATTGGAAGTGCATCTTTTTCCCCTACTTTTGCATTTATGCCTTCTAGTTGGGTCATAATGCTTTTGATTTTGTTGACAAATTGTGCCATGGATTCATTGAAGCTCATGTGCAAACCATAGAATTCAATCTTAAGATGAATTTCTTGGTTTTTGGCTTTTGTACCAAACATTCTGTTCAACTCATCCCATGCATCTTTGGCATGATCCTTGGAGTCTATATGATGAATTATGTTTGGACCCAAGTGCAAACCAATGAGTGATAGTGCTACTTCGTCTTTTTCCTTCCAGGCATCATTTTGAGCAGTGGGTACATGTCTTCTTTTACAATCTTCCAAAGCTTTTGATGCATCAGGAGATACCTCATTTGCGTGGACCGTGTGTGAAATCCTTTCCCGGTGAACTTCTCAACAATTGGGGTGCGTATTGCCACCATTGCAAATGTCTTACCAGTTGAAGATACTTTCAAATCTAGCAGTTTTCAATTGCATACAGAAAATCTGAGTTGACAAGCACATAGAGCTCGAAAAACTGGTTTTTTTTTTTGGAGTGTATGCAAATTCCTCCTGGATTGCACGTTACGCCTTGTCGAAGATTCTGTGGAGAAGAGGAGGCATGATGAGGTGGCATAGAGAGTCGCATGTTGCTTACAAACCAGTGCTTAGTAAGGTAGTACTGTGTGCTTAGTGGCACTGTGGTGACATTTTAACCCAAGGCTACATGAACTTAACCATGGTTCAATTAACCCAAGCAGTTGAACCTAACCACAGTTAAGGTTAACCAACCTTATCCACTTGTTAACCAAGGTTATCTTAACCTAACCAGCCAAATAACTTAACCAACCCTATCTCACTAAGGGTAGTTCCAAAAATGCCACGTGTCAAAAAAAAATTTTGGAACCTTAGGAAACCTTGTGGAAGGAATTTTAAGCAAAGAAGGCTACGACGGTGTTGCGGCCAATGGCGTGGATCGATGATGGAGGAGCACGGGCTATTCAGAGTAGATGAAGGAGTCCTTGAAGCTGAAGGAGCCTTGGAGCTGTAGGAGGCATCATTGTGTGCAGCCGGCGGTTCGAGGAGCGCGAGGCTGAGGAAGCAGCCTTTCATTTGGGTTGCAGACACGGAGGTGTAGATGGGGGTTGAGCATTGTTGGCCGATCGTGGAGGACTTCATGTGAGCCTCCCGTGAGGATATGCTATAGAAAGGCTCGATGGAGGTGCTTAAGGCTACGTTATGCAGAGAAACATTGGTAGATGGCGGGTTGTGGAGAAGCGATTGCTCATAGAGGAGCCTGCTCGTAGAGCTTGCTAGCTAGAGACTAGAGTGTTTGCAGCTGAGAGGCTAGAGCTAAGGAGATGCGGCTCGAGCAATGGGCATGTAGGAGGCGCTGTAGAGTCTGTGGGCTATCTGATGCATTGAGGACCCGTAGAGAGGCATTGTTTGTTGAGCCTTGTCGAGAGCTGAAACTTTTGTTGCTTAGTGAGAATACGTTGGAGAGGCTCTTGCATGAAGCTCTAGTCGAAGTCGTTGGAGGCAGCTGGAAGAGAAGCTTCACTACTTTGGAATCAACCTTTCTTTCTCTTTCTCACAGATCTCTCAAAACAAGCTCTCATGAACATTTAAAGAAACTCTCTCACACTTAAAGGAACTCACTCTCTCACACATAGTAATGAATGGAATTCCTTTTGCAATGGAAGAATCTCTCCCTAATGGAATGACGGAAATTTCTTTCAAGAACAATGAATGGAAGGAGATTAACGAAAATCTCTCAAACTCTCATGGATAGAATTTTTTGTATCACTCAAAGGAGGTGAAAGAACACTCAATCTCTCGCACAAGGATGTCAGTGGAAGGTAGAACCATGCTCTGATACCATGACAAAGTGACGGATCAAGGAGGATCAAAGCACAAGAGAGAGACATAAGGTAGCAAACACTCAATCTATTCTAAATGTGCTATATTCAACAATACTTGATAGGATTCTTATATAGAGAGAGCCTTTAGAATAGTCAAACCATGTGGGATCCTCTCATCCACATTTCTCCTTATGGATATCCTCAATCCACATCTCCACATCATGTAGTCCACATCCTAGGGTGGCTACTTTGATTCTTTCCTTAGCACATACCTTAGCTCTAATTATGTGCTCATGGCACCACAACTCTCAACACCTCCCCTTGGTACCATGATCCTTTGGCTATTGCAAGGTGGTTAGATGTGAGTTACATTCCATCAACCCTCCCTTCCCTTTCCCTTTCTCTCCCTTCCCTCCCTTTCCCTTTTCTCTTTTCCTCTTTTCTCTTTTCTCCTGTTCCTCCCTTTATTTCAAAATTTATGTATGTTTAAATAGTCGAATTTAAATGAGTGTTAGGCTTTATGAATGTATGTTCTTTAGAAATAGGCTTGAAACATATTCTTTCTCTTTCTTTTAAAATGAATGT
The DNA here is from genome assembly GCF_047967505.1 of Dipteris shenzhenensis. Lineage (NCBI taxonomy): Eukaryota > Viridiplantae > Streptophyta > Polypodiopsida > Gleicheniales > Dipteridaceae > Dipteris > Dipteris shenzhenensis. The sequence goes on along the minus strand of NC_141624.1, from coordinate 33,006,863 downwards.
ATGTTTAATAACCTATATGCTTCTCGAGGCTTGATTTAAAGCTTTATTCGGGGGCAGGGATTCCAAGAAACACAATGTTAAGTTTCACCATTGTGATACCCTGGAATCCTCGGCCTTCCTGAAAACATGCTTCCCTTTCCCTTCCCTAGAAATAAGCATATCCTTGACTTGCAAATAGAGACCAAGCATGAGAAAGTTTGCATCCTCACTTGTTTCTCTTAATATTCTTAATTGGACTCACTTCCTCCCTTGCTATCTTAATCGACAGATTATCTTAATATTCATCTGTCAAGTTCTCGAGAACCAACTGTCCCATCAACATAGTGCACATAAGGAGAGAAATACAAAAGGCACTCTCGATTAAGATAGCACATTAGGAAGCAAGTCCATCAAGAATATCAAGAGAAACAAGCAATGATGAAAACTTTTTCATACTTGGCCTCTTTTTTCTCCCTTTCTATTTTCTTATGTTTCCTCCCTTGAACCTTTACGCCCATTTTAAAGCATATGCTTCAAAGCTTTAAAGATATGCTTCTTCCCTTTAAGCATATGCATTCTAAAGTTTGAATAAAATATTTTCAAAAGTTTAAATAAACCCTCCCATTTTGTTTCATGAAGGATGCCAAGTAGAGTATCAAGTGGTAAGAAGTGATGCTCCTCTGATAGTACTGCCTTGGGTAGTAGCATAGAGAAGGCTTGCACTCATGAATCTAGATCCCATTACTAGGGAAAGACTCCTGTGTGAGTGGGAAGAGGAGAGACAGCGAGTGTTGGTCCACCGACCTCCGTAGAGATCTCCCAAGGCACTCCAGAAGGTGGACCTAGGGAGAGGGAGAGAGAGAGCCATCATCCATGTAGAAGATGGGGCTCTAGTACAAGGAGTGCCATTAGGGGGAATCAAGTGGACTCCCAAACTTCCACTACCCTCCCTCATGAGGTTAATAGGGAGTATGAAACTTGGGCTCTGGTGGGAGGGCCACATTAAAAAACTTTTTTGTAAGTACCGCTTCTTTCACTCTTTTATTGTATAATTTTGGGTAGCATGTCAATTACTAAAACTAACATGTATTCTTATGATTTTAGTTTATGAAAATGGGTTGGGAATGTACGGATGAGGAGTATAGATATGCATACAACAACAACATGCAAGCTCTAATGAAACTACTTGTGGAGAGAGGAGAATTTGTACTTCTCCTCAATGTAAGCCCTTATTACATTTGTATTTTTAGAAATGCTCTCAAAGATATATATACTAACCATGCAAATCGTGTGCCAACTGGTTGAATAGGATGATGGAGATGAATACTTGAGAAATGCTTACTAGGAGGATGCTGCAGCACGTGGAGAGGGCGCCAATGGGGGTGATGATATTAGAGAGGGTGCCAATGGGAGTGGAGAGGATGAGGACGAGGATGGAGCAGCTAGGACTAGTTAGTACATTCATGATTCTACCCATTTGCGTGTTGATGATGGATATACAGAGATAGTGAAGAGCTGTATATAGTGTCAATATTTTACCTCATATGATGTAACAGAACAATTTTGTAATGAGCATTCTAAACAATACAATACAATGGCCATTACAGTATTGTAATACATACATTTATAAAGGGCAGATTGGGGCTTGGCCAAGCCCTAACCTGCCCTTCAAAAAAATTTGTCCACAAAATATACCGTCAATATTAGCATCGATAAGGCTTCAAGATTTTTTACCAACACCGAGATTAGCATCGGTATTGTCATCAAAACTTGTATCCCAGAGTCAATATTACTATAAAAAAAAGCATCGAAAAAGGACTCCAAAAACTCAGTAATTGTCAATAAGAGCGTTGATATAAATATTGCTATTACCGTCGAAAGTCTGCATATCGACAAAAATTTTGACTTAAATAAAAATGTTATTTTCGACGCTTCCTTATCGACACGAACATAGACGTCTTTTTTGAGGTATGTCATAGGATGAAAAAAAAATAGTGTGTTTTCATCGAAAAAAGCATTAAAAATGAACTGAACAAGCTCAATTCGACATAGCTAACTCTCATGGCTTATTCGGCTCGTAACGGCAAGCTTCAACCTTCAATGCCATCGGTGGCTCCACACAACTAGCTCTTCAACGAGCTCACAAGGCTCCATTGATGCTTGACGTCCAAAACAACACACGATGGCTACCCCAATGAATGCAACTGCAAGCGGCCTCAAACGACCCTTCATCTGCAGTTAGTGAGCGAACCTGCAGCAACAATTCTCTCCATCAACAGCGCAGCCACAAGAGCCCCACGGCTTCAACGGCAATGCCTCTTCAACGTCAGCCTCCAAATAATGCAGACACACTTACAACTGCTCACAAATGCCAATGCGCAGACGCACGACCTTCTCAACAACGATAGACCCTTCAGCAACGACCACTTCCTTCACCACTGGCTCCCTCGACAAAATGGCTCCCGAGCTAGCACCATATCTAGCCAAAGCGATTCATCTTGAAAACAACCTCACGGCTGCTACACAAGGGACTCCTTCACGGACTCCACGCTCCAAGCGCCCCAACTTCTCCATCCACAACTGACCGCCTACTACAGCAGACGAGCAGCCACGGCTGGTACTGCACGACTCCTGCAACGCTTCAATGAGCACATCAAACGGCTCCTACTATCAGTCGGCCTCCTCATCTGTGAGCTTCTTCCTCGACTCCAAAGTCCTTCAGTTGACAACGGGCAGTGCCAACAGCTCCAAACGCGAGCCCAAGCAGTAGCCACCACACTCAAATGCCACGACGCTCCTGTCTCTAGCCGACCACTACAAATGACACTGCCAATTTCAAAGGCTCCCAATGCTGTAAAAACGGTGCCAAAATCGAACATTGACAGGCAACTCCTTAGTGACGCCACGATCCAAACGCTCCAACAAGGAATCTGTCGATGGAATCTACAAGATTCCGATGAAATCTCTATCCTCTAGGGTTACACATAAGATAGCTGCCAAGTGGAAGCCGTTTCTGCCACATCAACACTGTGGCCTTACTGACACATAGGCAGTGCCACATCACTTCCACGATGGCATCTCTATCCATCCATGTCATCTACTGCCACATCAGTAGTGCACAGTAAGTTGCCACATCAACATTGTGCCACTATGCCATGTCACTTAGTCCACGTCAGCAAGACACATGGACTGAACATGTCATAAGACTGCCAGCTCAGCCCAAGGTGCCACATCGCCTTATATAGTCAGCAACTTGTCCAGTCATCTATCCAGTCAGCCTGCCCAATCACCATCTAAGTCATTAGTCTCATCTTAGCATAGTGCCACACAGGCATATAGAATGTGAACACATAATGCCACAACACCCTCCATGCTACCTCATCATTTGTCCATCCTTCAGGGAGCCATAATTTTTTATCCAGGTGGAATTTGGAGGTGATTCAAAAAGCAAAAATGATCCTAGATCGTGCTCTATGCGATGAACACCTCAAATCTACAATTTGACTTATGCACAGGTCAACATCATTCAGTCCTTTTCATCGGAACCACCTCTGGATCCATTGCAGCACATCCAGCACATAAAATGGATGAACTAAAACTCATTTTGCTGCATTTAACGCTTCGATTGTAGTCTAGTTGTATACTAGCATAGCCATAGACGAGATCCAACTCCACCAAGCCAAGTAAGCCATTGCCACATTACCTGATTAGTTCCCACCGGCATCAATCCAATCGGTTCTATCATCACACACTCACACATCGAACACAAGCTCGCTCCCTTCACATTCAGCAGTTTCGTACATTAGTGACACTTGGTAGAGTGATCTTCCTCGGATTCAGGATTGTTGCATTCTTTTTGCATGCACATATGCCACCCATGTACAGTCATATTCATTGACTATTTTCTTGCATCAATTCCCTACACGCATATCCATTAGCTACTCCTGACACATAATTGTCATCACTTTGTTACAGGCTTGATCCTTGGCATACGCAGTTCTTCCAACATGACTTAGCTTTGACCGTAAGCATAAGCCCCTCAGTGACAGCTTTTGCAATGTTCTCACGGGTAGACACTCTCACTAGTACACGGGTAAGCCTCTCATACAAAGCACCAGACCGCCTCTAGCATGGAGTTATCCACTTCACACAATTGAAGATACACTAGTCATGACTCTGGATGAGATCCGTGAGTGGAAAGAGAACCTTCTTCGACCATTTATTGCCATAGGATATGGACCAGTTTATGATGTAGACTCGATCCGTGATTGGACACAGATGTTCCACATGTTATTAGCCCATAGTTTTTTATCATGAACATTTGACAGTAAGCCCTTAGCATGAAGCAGTCTCATCTAAATCATCACAATTTGATTCCAGTGATGTGCAGCCATCACTTTCATGCATGGATTTGACTCCATTTTTTGTCACACCAAATGATGCAGACATACCACAGGAGTTCACCAGTGATCATGCAGCTATTCAGTAGGTAAGTCCTTAGTATGAGGCACTCACATCTTTAGCTGTAAGTGGAGATACATGCCACATTTCATCTAGCTCTTCAGGTGATTCCATTCCAACATCCATCATTGATGCTTTCACCTTTGACATGAAGCATACCTTGGACACAGTTTCCATGAGCAGTACAGATCAGCAGATCAGTCTTCAAGACATTCTAGCATTGGCTCAGTCATGCCCATTGCATCATGCTTGGACCCAGTTATCACCACCACCTCAGATTAGCAGATTATTCCTCGGCATGAGGATATTTATGCATCAGTACAGTCCTGTCCCAGTGCATTGGACATCATCAGGTTTAGCCATAGTGCAACCTGTGCAACCTCAATGTTTCAGCATGCACTTATGGTAAGAATAGTGGGCATCTAGGAGATCATCCTCCACTCTAGTAGCAAGCTCACCATTAGGGATCCGAGACATGTGATCTGCTATGAAGTGCATACATCCCTTTTTGACTGCTATTGTAAAATCAAATTCCAAAAGGATAAGCATCCATTGGGTGATGCGACCTATCATGCATGGTTTATTGACTAAGTAGAGGAGGGCCTAGTGATCAATGAAGAATGCAAACTTGTTTGCTAACAAGTAATGCCTAAAATTTTTAACTACATATACCATGGCCAAGCCTTCACATTCAATGGTGGTGTAATTCATTTTGACATCGTTCAACTGGTGACTAGTGAAGTATATGGAATAAACCAAATGAATCTCACCTAGATGTGCCAGTATGCATCCTATCGTGAATGTCGACGCATCGATGTGAACATGAAACTCTAATTCCCAATTTGGTGCTCACAAAATAGGGTTGATGCCAAGGCAAACTTTAGGGTCTCATAGGAAAAATGACTTTCTTCTATCCAATGGATATAATCAACAATTTGTACAGGGGGCGGGCAATCTCTACATAATTGTAAATAATTTGGTGGTAGTGGCCCGTATGCCTGGTGACAACCTTTGCATTTGTGGGTGGGGGTAATTCTAGAATTAGTTTGATTTTGTTGTGGAGATCCCATTCTTGGACATGTGTCTGAGTATTACCCCATGTTTCACCTGGAATTGACACTTCAAGGGATTGAGGGAGATTCTATAGATACGACATCTTTCGAACACCAATCTCAAATACTTAAGATGATCATCACAATTAGGTGAATACACAGATCATCCATGAAAACTTCTAAAAAATCCCTCAAGTATTCCTTGAACGTAGTGATCATTAGCCGCTAGAATTTTGCTGGTGCATTAGTGAGTCCAAAGCTCATCACTTTCGAAGCATAGACTCCCCATTCTATGAAAAAGAAAGTTTAATGTTGATCTTGGGGTGCTATGGACACTTGGTTATACCCTGAGAATCCATCCAAGAAGCTATAAGCTTCTTTGCCTGGTGACTCTTTCAAGGATGTGCTCCATGAAGGGTAGTGGTGGGTAATGATCCTTATGGGTCGTGACATTTACCTTCTTGAGATCAACACATACTCTAACCTTACCATTCTTTTTTAGCTCTATAACAATGGGAGAAACCCAATTTGTATGCTCAATCTCATATATGGACCCAGCATCGATTTGCTTTTGTATTTCCTCTCGGACGATCATCGCATACTTCGGGTTCATGGGGTAGGCCACTCTGGGCCCTAGCCACCAAGCCAACCACCAATCATGTGTAAATATATGCTGATAGGTTCCATATATAATGTTGTCCATCATAGGGATGATTTGTTGCATTACTTCTGGTAGCATGCCTTTCATGTCTTTGTACTTCCAAACAAAATAATCTTGAAATTCATGCAGCAAGGCAAGCAGGTCTTGTTCTTGCTCGAAAGTTAGATCGTCAGCTATGTAAACCGGCTTAGGGTCCTCTCCTAGACCACGGCCAGGTTTACAGCCTTGACCTTTGCAGGACCATCATACCCATTTTGGTCTCCGTGCTTGGTAGACCTCTTAGCCTATTCTAGTAGTATCGTGCGGTCCTGTACTATATAGACTTTAAAGTGTTTGCGAACCTAATGCAGGTCAGTCTTTTCCTCATCCACGTCATTTTCTATGACTTCTGAGACAATTTGCTTCCCCTTCGAGGTTAAGACTATTGCAGTCTCTTCATCCGAGCCACTTTAGATAATGACTCTATCTAAACCATTCCCCACTTTAATTGCATTCGTCCGACCCTTGCCCTTAGATTTGGACATGGCCATCCTTTCCCTATTGGCCTACTTACAGAGCTCCTTACTCATGGATTTGGTCTAGGCCCTTGTAATCACATTTACTGATACAGAGGATACTTGGCCCCTTTCAATACTTAGTAAATATAGGCTTTTGGGTTGGGAGCTGGCCTAGGAGTCCTTCTCATAAGGAAATCTTCATAAAGATGATCCACCCCACAATGGGGTATTCGAATTGGTTGCAATTGGCCCCACTATGGGTTGATCATCCTTGTATGGGAAGTCCATAAGCAAGTGAGGCCCTTGACATTTATAATAGGCTATGGCCTGGTTAGCAATGGTTTTGTATGGAGACTCACGAGCGCGGTGCAGACCCTGGCAAGTACAACACTGGATGGCTAGCATGCAATTCACAGTGTTCATGTCCTTGACTCGCCTGTGTTGCAGGAGCCATTTGAGACACCAAAATGCAATGCTTTTCCTGCATCACATAATGGGCTAATTTGATTTCAATCTCCAATCTCATGAGATGATTTGGCTTGGATGACGCCAACCAAATCAATCCATTCACCAAGCAAAATAAAGTGGCTGAGGATCACAGCAAGACCCACCACCAACCACAGTATCTGGTAATGCACCTAGCAACCCCATACCCGTATCAGCTGTGTTGACGGCCACACATATAGTTCTATGAGGGGGAACCCTCTTTCACAAGGACTTATGAGCCCTGGGTATCCAGGTATTGGCCTCCTAGTCTTGAAGGATGGAGGACTAATTAGATAGACTTTAGGGATAACACCTTCCCAATCTCAATGGCCCCTCGCCCCAATCTATTTGCAACTTGGGGAGGAGCTCCAGAGAGCACCCACTTCCCCACGTCTTCATCTTGTAGACCGGCCTTCAAATGTGAATATACCCGTACCAAGGCCCATATATCGGCATATGCCAACTCTAGGTCCCATGAGGCCAAGACAATCCATTATGATCCCTATCAGGGTGACAAACTTTTATAATCGACCCCAAGGACCACCCAACTTTGGCACTGTGCCAGTACCCCAAGCACCTATGCCCGCATCGCAAATGGTACTCACTGATGAGGCAATGAGGATCCTAGTGCAAGCGCTAAGAAGGGGGGCGGAGCTGCCCAATAGTCATGGGAAGGGATACTAATGCCTCATGTGGTCACCTGGTCACAATCTCTAAGTTCATCACTAAGTTCTTAGGTGAAGGAGATTTGGTCTCCCACGTCTAAAGGTTTGAGCAGATCTGCAAAACCTTTGGAGACATTGGTGACCTGGACAAAGTGAACACGTTTGGGGTTAGCCTTGATGGCAAGGCAGGCCAGTGGTATAGATCCCTAAGGTCTGAGGAAAATATAAACTCGGAGACTCTATGAAAGGCCTTCATAGTGGGATGCCCAAAGTGGAGCCCGATAACCAGTCATACAAAATGAGGACTATGGAGAGAATTAGCATATGCCTTGATGCCAGCAGATGGGCCCAAGTGGTTGTAACAAGAGAGAGAGTGTGTGTGGTGCAAGGAATACGGTTGGCCCTCCCTTCAAAAGGTAACTTGTATAAAAGGCCAAATGTTTGACTTTGGTCTTCATTGTGTTCTTCAAGGAATGGAATAGAAGCTCTCATTCTCTTGCATCGAGTTTCCTAACTCTCCTTATGAGTTGTCTTATCATTGCCACTCTCCCTTGCTCCCATCCCCCTCCCTCATGCTCTCTTCTCCCTTCTCTCCCCCTCTCCCCTCTCTTCCCTTTTTCTCGTGGAATCACTTGCACACGATTTGGTAGATGCTTGGGTGACACAAGCGGGTTGTTTGTGCATATTAAGCTTCCATAAGGAGTTGTTTGAGAGTAGAGGCTTCGATGGCATTCCTGAAGATCCCCATGACACGTGAGTCACCGCCGGTGACCACATTTTTAGCACCGTTGCCGAGGAGTTCGGGGTATGCTTCCATAATGTATAAGCTTTCTATCGATATCTAACCATTGCACAATGCTTCTAGCTTATCTAGAGGTGTTGTTAGTGGAGTATAGGCTGCTTTTGGATGGCAATAAGTGTGGTTTTGGTGTAGGAACAGTAGAAACTGTCACTTCCGCCCAGAGAGTGTTTTTTGCTCATTTGAGCTTGTTTTTTGCTGCCACATTGTAGGGAGTAGCTAGTAGGGGTGATTGATAAGGTGTGTATGGAGTCACATTTCACTTCTCTAAATGGCTCTTGTGTTATCCATATACGGCATCCAAATGGCTCTTGTGTTATCCTTGCCAATTTAGGTGATCCCGACGATTACTTTGAAATGGAGCCATTTGTGGCTCAAAACCCGTAGAATTTGGATAGGCCAGATCCACTAGCATGCTCAATGGTAACATTAAACATATTGGATATTTAGTAGAAGATAGATACATACTTACCACCAATGCCTTGTTGGCTAGTCTGCCCTGATTCTAAGGTGCAAAACACCTACGGTCTCTAGATGTCTCCTCGTCGCCCTCTGCTGCATCACGAATGCATCTAGATTCTCCTTGAAGTCCTTCTTTGCTTTCTTTCAATTTTTTGAGTCTGCCCACCCTGGCTTGTTCTTACCCAACTTAACAGCTTCTCTCAACTCATGTCTACGAGACCTTAGGAGCTCTCCCATGCACATAAGCATGGCATTTTGCTCAAACATACCCGCGAGGGTTGGGAATTTGGAAATTATCTCCTAAGGGCTGCTATGATGGCATCCTTGGCACTCTGGTCTTGTTGATTCCAAGGTTTCAAGACATCCTTGGGGAAGTGCATACTCATCTACCTCATCATATAATTTATGACATTTCTCCCTTGGTGATCCTCTACAGACTACAACTTCCCCAACGAGGTTCACGAGGTGGAAGAGGTCCTTGGGCAAAACATAGCCGGAGGGCTGCATGGTGGAGGGAGTAGTGGAGCCAAAGCACAGAGTGGGAGTAGCGGAGCTAGAGCAAGGGGTACCGGAGCAAGAGGTAGCGGAGAAAGGGGTGCGGGGGATGGTACGGCCTGATAGGGGTGGGCAAGGGACCAGGCTGGAACTGTTTCTCTTGAGTAGGGGGAGACTTGGAGAGTTGGGAGTGTACAGACTCGTCTACATCTCCCGTGCCACCATAGCAGCCTAAACTCTTCCTACTCTTTTTGGACCTATGACGGTGACGCCTAAGTGATGATCCCTTATAAGGGGAAATAGGGGACGATTTTCTAGTAGGAAAGCCATTAATGGCCCCGATCTACCTCCAAGGGGTCAAGGAGAGGGAGCAGTGGAGGTCCTCTAGGAGGAGAGAAGAGTAAAGTATCTCTCTACCTCCACGTCGCTCATGGATGCAACAAACTCATCAGGTTTCCCAACAAAGCCATGCACTCCTAGCAAACTAGTTCCCTGAAGGGTAGCCCCCTAAGAAGTCGGCCGAATGGAATCGAAGTCCTCTGGAGAGTAGAGTCCATTCTCTCTCCTCCTATGAGAAGTCCCATGATCATCGAGAGTTTGCTCTCCGGACGTGCAACGTGATGACATGGCTAATTTAACGGGATTGGACAAACACAAAGACAAACAATAAAACAAACACAAACACAAAACTAAATAAGAAGTGGAAAAACCAATAAATACTACATGCGGAAGAAAAAATAAATTGAATAAATAAATACTTTAGAGAGGAATGGTGGAAATTTGGAATGAGAGGAACGAGAAATGAAAAGAGAGGACAGGTGGAATGAGAGAAAAGGTGGAAAAGCGAAAAGACAGAAAGGAAAAAATGAAAAGGCGAAAATGCAAAAAAGTGGAAAAGCAGAAAGATGAAAACGCGGAAAAACGAAAAGACGAAAATGCAGAATTCACGTACTTCCATACATTTCTAACGAGTGACAACACCAAGAGACATATCACCACAAAGGAACTTTAGAGAAGCCAAAACAAGGAGGGACCATAAATGATGATGGAAAAAAGGATACTATTATTCCCCTTTTTAATGATAAAGACAAAATCATTGATGACAATTATGGCGTTGCTTTCACCCCACCTAGTCTCAAAATTGACCTACCTCATCTTAAAAGCGTCCTTGTTTGAATAGATAGATAGATAGATAGATAGATAGATAGAGAGAGAGAGAGAGAGAGAGAGAGAGAGAGAGAGAGAGAGAGAGAGGAGGGCAAACCAAAATGTATGGTTTTCCCATGTTGTTGGATTGGTTGCTCATAAGATCTTGCTATACAAATGATTAGAAAGTATTTTGGATTCGAATGGGAGAGGTGTAATGAGAATGTAGTGTGCCCTAGGAAACATTAATCTTGGGTATGAACATAAGTTATGTCAAAGTTTGTGAGAAAGATAAGATGCATGATCCATTATAAGCCCCTGGCATGGCTACATGGTCTGCCTACATGGTCTCAGACATGTGCGAGGGTTGAGGGATAGTGATGCTATGGTGGTAAGAATTGGTTATATAAGATGGGGTTAACAGAATGGATGCTTGTGTTGAAAGATTAGAGGGCCTCCCCACGTTGGCTAATGGTGTTGGGTTGGCCCTATTAGTAGCGATCGTGTAGCGCCCCTTGGGGGTTTGCAAGGGTATAGGTGCACTTAATGTGGCATTCTCCGGTGAGGGTAGCCTTCTCGAAATAAGCTTTGCAAGCCCAGCCTTGGGCTCGCCTTTCAATCCTAAAACTTGGGCAATAGGTTGTGGCTGGGGTAGCCTACTCAACCATGAATTTGAGCAACAGGTAGGGATGCTTTTGAGTAGCTTACTGCTAGTGCTAGCATCCCAGTGTGAGTAGTTGCATGGGGAGCCCCGCTTAGGGATGGTGACATGATGACTAAGAGGCATCTTGTGGGGAGAGGGAAGTCATGTAGGATGGAGCTGCTTGCGGTGCAAGCAAGCAAGCAAGTAGGAAGCATGATGGTCTAGGGAGCGACTGGGCGGTAGCCGTCGACCGAGGTGCCAACTTGAGTGTCAAGGGCGATCGTGGCGAGGTGGCGAAAGCGATCAAGGGGCGCCATACTTCGGGGCGACAAAAAAAACAAGGTGGTGATACCACTCTGGCCCTGCTTGGAACCTTTGCCTTCATCACTCACCATCTACTACTCTTGCTCCTGCTGCTCTTCTACTACTTGCTGAGCAGGGCTAAGGGGGTAGGTACTTCCAATAAAAGAACTTGCTAAAACAAATTTAGTAAGATCTGGGTTAGTTCCTATTTGGGTCAAACATTCCTAACTACATCATTAGCCTAAGACCTAACCCTAGTCCTCACTAACCCGGTCAACTTGATCGAAACCCCCACTTTCGCAACCCACCTCCCAAAAATCCACTCATCCCGAAGATCCTTTGCAGGGCCAAAAAAGCCGATGCTGCAGGTGTAGCTTGTAATTAATTAGGTCGAGCGGCGACCTCATGGAACTGATGGATGGATGTGATGAGAGTAAAGTCAAGGCGATGTGGGAGGGAGTGGGTCGGTGAGGAAGCCTATGTGACACGTCAGCAAGGGGAAAATATGAAAAAGAAGCTTCTCTTAATTTTCATCAGTTCATCTTCTTCTTCTTCATTTTTTCATAAGTCCATTTTTTCAAAGTTTTAGTTCTTCATTTTCTTCTTCTTCTTCATCAGCTTCTTCTCCTTCTTCTTCTTCATCAGCTTGTTCGTTTTTTTCTTGCATCTCCATCCATCTCCATATCCACATCTCCAATCTTCTCCTCCATAGCTCCAGCTCCCCCGAGCTCCTCCCAGTTTCGAACTCTCTTTCATCAGTTGCTTTCTATCCCTCCTCCCTTCTCTTCCGACCTCCCTTTCATCTCTTCCTCATCGGATCCAATCCTCCCGCGACAGACAAAATTTGACGGCGAGAAGGTGCTTTCTCTTGTCCCTCCTTCACAAATTGTAAGCAGTATCCCCGCGTCGCCCTGGCCGCGATCCCTCACCTTTCGCCTCCCAGAAATTATTTCTTTTCGCATCATAGTTGTCCGCATTTTATTCGAAACGCTACACCAGAGAATACGCAGGATTGCGGCGAATTTTATTGCCTTCCCATGTTAACCCCTGTCGCATGCTTGCTATGATCGCGGTCGTCTTTCTTTCACACGTCCTCCGTTACATCGTGATTTTCAATTCGGCAAAGTGGCATCCACACAGCAAGTTGGATTGCCATCTTCTTTCTAGTAATTTTTGGTTTAGCGGGCTCGTGTTTTGTATCGTTTCTGCACGTTGACGGACTTATTTTTGCGCTCTGGGGAGCTGAAGTTTTGCTGATCCTTCTTGCGACGTGTGCAAGGAAATAATACTTCTGTCAAAAGCTGTGTCGACCTTAGTGAGACTGAGGAAATACGTCGAAAAATGCTTTTGCGTGCGTGCATTTGCAAGCGGGTCGTACTTTGATCAACTTTGAACTAGAGAGCTATACCGAAAGCCCAGCGGACGATACGTTCCTCAATACAGCCAATAGCTGTCGGAATGACGAAATCAGTTGAGAATTATGAATTGTTTCACCAGTCGTGCTGTTCCAAGAATGTCTAGCCTAGTTGTCATTCCATATATTAGACACCCTGTTCGCGCTTGCTTCACGAAAAGCAATTTTTTTTGTCAACGTGTAAGCATAGCTATCGTATGGATCATTGCTGTTAGAAAGGTATGATTTTGAGTCTAGGCCTTCTCAATGGATAACATCCTATCTGTAGTTTCTCAGAGTTTTTGTTTTGTGTCCCAGCAAATTCAAACGAGCAGAGGTTAGATCTGTAGTGGTGGTTGTTATGGTTTTTGGTCCAGAGAGGACACAGCAGATATGATGACAGTTCGATTCATCAGAGGGCAATTCCATGCAAACAATCAGGCATCGGGAACTTATGGCAGATGGTAGCAGGGCGCTTGAGGTGGGTTCTTTCACCTGAGAGGGCAAGAATTGTGACGCCAGCTGGACGTTCATGTACAAGCGATCCTTGCGCATGAGAGGGCAACGACTGTGACCCCAGGTTGATCGCTTGTTTACAGATTATGCAAATATATGGAGTGTCAGGTTGATCACTTGTTCCTGATTTACATACGAAGCATTTTTCAGAACTGTGCATGGTCTTTCAATATTCTACCTCAATAGGTGCAATAGTTGAGGCATTCACTGGTGCAGAAATTCCTACAATACTTCATTTGAGCTTTGCAAGGAATTATTTAAGCTGGTACTGCTTTCAGGTTTGTGGCTGCTGCACATGCTCGAAAAAGTTTTGAAGGATGTGAAATGGCAGGTTTAATGGAACAGGCAATGGAAATTTTAGTGCCCTCTTGGAGGGAGATTAATGTTTCACTAGTCGCAGCCTTGGCAGTGGTCCTACTTTACAGCTTCCTCCAGCATGCCATTGCATGGGATATTGATTGCACAGACAGGCCTTCTAGAACAGTCACAGTACTTCCTGGCGGGGACAATTCCGAACCGGCAATAAGCAGAAATAGGGAGGTGTGATGCTTGGGCCTTTTTTTTTGGTAATGTTTTGTTGATACTTTTCAAGCTATAGAGTTCGTTACCCAAAGCTGCCAGGAGGTAGTTTTCCACCTGCATTTTGTTTTTTTGCTACAATAAAAAAAAAAAAGGTCAATTAATAAAATGAAGAGAAATCCTGATTTGCCTTCTATACATTTTCCATATTTCAGGAAATACGTACATGCAATAGAGAACGTGTAAGAATATGGAAAAACCATTTGCTCTACCTCTTGAAATGAACTTGATTCAGAACTTGAATCAGCACATAAAACAGAAAGATTCGGTTTGCAATTAGACCAGTGCAATATGAAATAAACCTAAAATTTCAGGAATGTACCTACCAGCATTTGTGGCCAACGCTGAAGGGCAGTATTCACCTCTGGGATGACCTCATGAGTTGATCTGAACTCAGAAAATAAAGACATGAATAATGAGCCTAGAAAAAGCATATGGTTGATAAATGGTGATCAAAAGTTTCATATTTTAACGCACTGTTATGATTTTTATTATTTAAAGTAGTTTTAAACTTTTTCCCTTGGGGCCAGGTAGAAGATTTAGACGTTTGGAAGTCCAACTAATTATTGCTCTTTTTAGTTTAGCATTTGAAGAGCTGTTGATTTAATTGACAAACAGCATTAGTCTGTTTGTTGCAGGCCCTTGCAGTTGGCACAACGGAATGGCGGAGTTCCTTTGTGTATGTCATAAAGGTAAACTGCTTCCCTGACACACGAAAAATTACAGACAATATAATATCTTCAGCTGAAGAAAGATTAGATACAAGAAAATTGGGGCTGTGAATGACAATTTTTGTTTTTGTTTAACAGCAGATTGGATATTAAAGGATAGAAGCATGCGATGTTCCCTTCCCCCCTTCTGGCCTCTCTCCATCTAAAATCTCCTTTCCCTTTCCCTTTTACCTCTTTAACATCTCCTTTCCTGCTCCCTCCCCCTCTAGAATTTCCTTTTCCCTTCCCATCTCGCTCTGAGATTTCCTGTTCTCCTCCTTTTATCTTGTTTCCTTCTCCTCTAACTCCTCTTCCCTTTTTAAAATTCCCTTTTCCTCTCCCTCTCCCTCTCCCTTTCCCCTCCCATCCCCCTTATTTACCCTGTGGAAAAACAAGGGTCAAAAGCACAGTCAATTGTAGTCAACATGAGATCATTGTGTGTGTAGAGTAATGGAAAAGCTCTGCTTGTAATATCCTGAGCCCGAGAGCATATTTGACAGACCTAATAGGATCGGTATAGCCAAAACAGTCTATCGGTCTTTCGTAGACTGTAGTAAACTTTCTTTCTTTCTTTCTTTCTTTGATCTGGACATTTTTGTAAATCCATGATTTTGAAATAGAGGGTAGATTTGGACTAAACCTTTTATATCCTTCTCACTTGCCCTGCGCCACTCTCTCCCCCCCTCGCTTGCACGGTGTGTGTGTGTGTGAGACACAGAGAGAGAGAGAGAGAGAGAGAGAGAGAGAGAGATCATAGCTCTGGTGATTTTGAGTTTGTTTCTATTGTTTTCAATCGTTATTGCTGGCACTCAAAGAGAATGCAGTATAGATGATGCAGGTCTGCCTCTGGCCTTAACTTGATGTAGACTTGGTTTTGAAGGATCTCTTTGAAAAAGACTCTCAGGCAACTGCCTATTGCCTCACTTGATTTTAGTCACTTTCGAAGGTGGTCAAAATATGACTTTAATGTTCACCAATTTGTAAAGTTTGTTATGATGTGCACACCGCTCATGGTGCTTCATTTGTTTGATTTGTAAGTTCACTGTAATATCCTATTGTATTATTGAATTCTAAGCTATGCTTATTCCTTCAGCTGGAGCTTCTCGCAGCAAAGAACTTGATTGGGGCAAATATGAATGGCACATCAGATCCTTATGCCATCATGACATGTGGCTCACAAAAACGTTTCAGGTATGGATCGAGAACAATCATGTAACTCTGGAAGATCAATCATCACGCATTCAATTCACAGGTCTCAGCTGTCTAAACTTAAACTTTGATGTATCCTGCTCTTTGTCCTAGCTAGCCATCATCTTTGTGCTGACTCTGACTTTGCCTTTTATTTTTAGAGAAGTGATAGAGCAGAGCATGAGCATGTCGATCAGGGTAGGAATGTGTGAATGTCGAGCAGACAGATTACCATACTTTGAGGATGACGTGAGCATCCAGATTGCTGTGTCTGCAGCCCTAGGAATGGTTAGGATACGTAAAAGGGCTTCAGGCAGTCAAATGAGCTCCATCAAGGCACACAAGGTTGCATCAGCAGCAGATGACAAAACAGGTTTAAAAGTCAGTTTTGACTTTTTTTGGGTAAAAAGTCAATGCACCAACTTTTTTGCAAGTCAACATTGACTTTGACCAACCTGGTCGACAGACAATTTTGACTACGTCAACCCTTGAAGGACAGCAGCCTATATAAGCCTCTCAAGGACACCTGATCATGAAGATAATGACTTATTTTGTGATCCAGGCGAGCTTGATGACTTTTGACGTCTTCTGCAGTGAACAAAGTAAAAAACAACATACCCTGAGATGAATTTAAATGATTGAAAATAAGCTGAAAGAGCCATAAGCAAGCTTGCATGACTTGCTGAAGGCTTTGTCTGTGGCTCTCCCATGCAGGCACAATATCATGCATAAACTGAGGCATACAAGAGTGGTTGCAAATAATAAACACAGTGGAACAGCGGATGCACTGAAGGATACAAAGTAAGGGGCAAAGTGCATGATCTGGAATATTATTTCTCTCTTCCCACCAGTAAATGGCTGTGAATGCACATGCGGGAATAATGAATGCTGAAATTAAGGTGTGCAAAGCGTACTTGCAGGGAGTAAATACAGTGGAACAATGTACTTGCAGGGAGTACAGTGGAACAGTGTAGGCATTGAAGGAGACAGAATAAGAGGAAAAGTGCGTCCTTTGGAAGAGAATTTGCAGAGTACTGACAGAAATATGCAGGGCAAGACAGCAGCTGATTTCAATGAGGACAGCGAGCAAGAAAATACCTATAAAACTACCAGCAAGGGAATCTGCCATTTATCATGAATCCATAGCAATAAAACATCGAACTTAAAAGGGCAGAACATGGAACTAAAAGGAGAAGTTAAAGGCTTGCGAGATGCATGGATGTAATGACAGAAAATAAATGCATTAGAAGATAAAGTCAATATGGGATATGCAAGAGTGAAGACACTAGAGCAAATAATTTAGAAACTAGACAACAGAGGATGCCAAGAGGAAGACAATCAGCTAAATGAGATTGGAGAAGGGACAGAAAATCCCTCAACCTAGGAGAAAAAGAGAAGGAAAACCTTGATGACATGCTTGGTGATTTCTTTTGTAACACCATGGACATATCTGAACCCCTTCGGCAAAGAGCCTTAAAGGTGGGAAAGAGGGGAAAAGCCCAACTAGATCCAGGCAGGCAGCTGTATTGAGGAAGAAGATTGCATTATATTCTTTGGTTGTAGGATTTGTACAATTGTTCTATTCAGTTTTTAAAAGAGAGTGAGCTTGAATATTGAAAATGAGTGTAAATGTTGTTATGTTTGTTAATTGAAAGAATTTTGCATTCTGCTAATACCAACTTTACATTCATTAATAACCACATGTCTCTATGAGGGGAGAGTTGGCATGCTTGCTCTCCAAAAATTATGAGACCAAGGAGCATGCCCATCCTTGGGTACATAGTAATTCACATTTAGCTTATAGCACTTTGCGAAAATGAGCTTGAAATTGAATATAGAAATTGAGAGTACATATAGCACTTTGCGAAAATGAGCTTGAAATTGAATATAGAAATTGAGAGTACATGTTGTATTAGCTAATTGGAAAGCATTTTGCATTGTGTGCATAGCTTTTTGCATTTAGCAAAATAACCACACATTTGTGTGTGGGGAGAGTTGGCATGCTCTCTCTCCAAAAATGATAAGACCAAGAATGTGCCCTTCCTTGGGTTTATAACACATTAGCACATAAATAACCTCACACTTGTGTGGAGGGAGAGTTGGCATGCTTCCTCTCAAAAAATTATAAGACCAAGGAATGTGCCCTTCCTTGGGTTTATAACACATTGCATTCAACACGGCATTCGACACATAGTAATTTGCATTCATAGTATATGCACAACACATAAGAATCTGCATTTTGCACATTGCATTTTGCATTTAGTAGGGTGAGGGTTTGGCCCTTGTACAGACACATGAGACTATGTCATTTTGGACAAAATAGAAGCCAACATTCGACTGAGTTGAAAAAAGTAGCATCGAGAAGCTGGAAGATTCAACCTGAAATGCTTATGAAAGATATGGTTCCTGTATGTCTCCAAGTTAAGAAAAGCAACATCGACACATCAGCTTCATGTAGCAGTAATCTTATAAGGAAGTATAATCTGCAAGCGAGGCCTTATAAGGCACGTTGTTCACACATTGTAGAGACAGCAATCCTGAGAAAGACCAGGGATGAGTAAGAGCGAGTATGTAGCAGAAGGAAATCTTATGGAACTGCTTGAAAAGACTAGTGTCTTCAGTTATTGGAAGAGTGAAGGATCTACCAGCCAAATTCGTCAAGGTGCTTTAATGTTGAGATTTTATAAGGCACGTTGTTCACACATTGTAGAGACAGCAGTCCTGAGAAAGACCAGGATGAGTAAGAGCGAGTATGTAGCAGAAGGAAATCTTATGGAACTGCTTGAAAAGACTAAAGTCTTCAGTTATTGGAAGAGTGAAGGATCTACCAGCCAAATTCGTTAAGGTGCTTTAATGTTTCATCCAGCCAGCCATTCGTCGACGAAATTTTATGTTTTGTAGGATACCAGCCAAATTCAATAAGGTGCTTTACTGTTTCATATTTTATGGCCATCTAGAGTTTCACCTGAGCACATTTCGTTTTTCTTGATGATGAAGTACGGCAGACCTGCAATTTTCCTATGCAAACTATCGATCAACAGGTTGGCCTACCTGCCCTATGATGTGGGCTAAAAGTGCCCTACAACCTGGGCCAATGTGCCCTGCAAAACAGCCTATGAATAGGCACAATCACATAGTGATACCTGTCTTGAAAGCGGGCACACCCACATAGATCCCTCACTCCCTAACTATACACATGAGATGCTAAAATCTGACTGAAGAAGCAAGCTGATGAAGCCTCCACCATGGACCCTCCAGCACTGTGGGAGTATCCGAGGAGATAGCTCTGGATAGCCTGGATCCTCCAAGAAGTGCCACCTCGAACCGTGAAAGAGTTGTCCTGAACTGTGAATTCCCAAGCCAGTTGCACTGATTTCCCAATGGAGTAATATGAACTGTGGAACACACCATGTCCAGTGTCAAAGCAGTGAACTCATCACATACAGGAACCCTTGATAATGAACTCGAACTCCTTCAGTCCATAATCACTGCAACACCAAGCAATGAACTGTGAACACATCTGGTCTGTAGCTATATGCTGTCACCTTGCCCGCCAGAATTTTAACAGATTAGGGCCAGAAGCAGCCCTCTCTCCTGCCCACACGCTCTCTCTGGTTGTGACCCCTCAATGTCAGAAAGCTGGAACTATGTTGCGGTCCTTGACAGTCTTTGCTTTTGCTGCCTTGGAACCTCCTGAGTGGTTAGAGTCTGATGACGAGTCTTGATCGTGAGACTTACCCTTGGACTTGCAGGCCCTCGCCAAATGACCGCTGTTGCCACACTTGTAGCACCTACTTTGGTTCTTCTTGGTCTTCTCCTGAGATGAAAGAGCCGCGTTGCTACTTGGAGTGACCTGCAGCTTGCCCTCGGACAAAAGTACTGCTCCTCTTTGAGCAACAGAGAGGACAGATCATCGAAGATTAACTGACTAGGTCAGACCTGACACCGCAAGGCCCAAAAGACTATGTCATAAGCCGGAGGTAGCTTGATGAGAATAAGTGTGTTATGTCAGCTATAATCACGGAAGATGCGGCTTGGTTATGGTGAGGCGGGAGGCGATAGGGCTCGATATCACTTGCATTTAAATAGGGCTTCGAAGGTTTGGGTCTAGGTTTATTCTTACGCCTAGGCATTAAGATCAAGAAATAAGTGCGAAGGGGAGCCCATGAGAGGGCTTTTATGGTAAGGGTCCTTATGGGACACATGGCACCAAAAGGGAAAGCCACTTGGCAAGTGATGGATTCAGGGGAAGCTTCTAGAGAGAGAGAGCGCTTCAGGATGGAAGAAGAGAGAGAGAGGTTCAGACGGAAGCGCTCTCAAGAGGCCGTGCGGAAAATCACTGGGAAGAGCCCTCCTTGTTGGATGCAGGTGTTTCAAAGTGCCGCCAATTGGAGAGAGGTCATTGCAGCTCCCATGGACAAAAACTGGTCATGGATGACCGTAGCTTCGATCCGACCTGGGTTTAGCCTTGGGTTTGGTCCTAAGGGTGGCCAGGGTAGCCTGCCATACAGGCTGGCCTACCTTGTAAGAAATCCTAGATTTACTATATTTTAAAATGTGCTAAGGAACAGAAAAGAGACTGAGATAGCAGAGAACAAGGAATAATTGTATTGCTTGAATGTCTGTAGGGTGGATGTCGTGTCATCCATACAATTGGGCCTCTCTTATATAGAGAGTGAAGAGTCACACATGAAAGGGTGTGTACTCCAAAGGGTATGTGCATGAAGAGGTGTGTACCCCTTGTGAAGGGTGTGACCCTTGATGAGAGGGTACATTACAATAGGAATGTCTCTTCAATAGAATGTCTCTTGTGAAGGGTTGTGCCTCTTTAGGAAGTGTCCCGTCGAAAGGGCAAGAGTTGTGCCTCTTAGGAAGTGTCTCGTCGAAAGGGCATACCCTTCCACAAGTGTCCATTCATCAAACCATCCATAAGTCTAGAAATAGAGAAAGGAATACGTCACAGATCGTGACATCCCCTCCCACTCAAAAGAAGACCCTGGTGGAGATAATGAACTGATGTAGAAAATATCACGGTAAATTCTGAAAATACTGCTGTAAAATGTCAGGGTACTGCGGTAAGTCTTCATCAGACTGCCAAGTAGCGTTGGAGTCGTCCAGATCTCGGGCGTTCATGACTGGCTGAGTAAAGATATACTTTAAAGAGTGATGGTCTGTCTTGACTGGGCTCCCATGAGATAATGTTGCCAAGAGCGATAAGCATGTACAACGGCAAGGAACTCCTTATCATAAACTGGATATCGGGTTTGGATATCAGAATATTTATGGTTGTCAAAAGCAATAACTCTGCCTTCTTGCATCAAGACTGCTCCTGTAGCGATGTCAGAAGCGTCGGTCATGACCTCAAATGGAAGGTTTGGGTCAGCAATAGCCATAACTGGTGTGGTAGTGAGTGCTTGTGAGTTTTTGGAAACTATACTCTGTTTCGGGAAGCCAGTGAAAAATTGCTGTGCTTTTCAATAATTCGGACATAGGAGCTGCGATTTCGGAAAACTGATAGACCTTTGTATGGTAGAAGTTTGCCAATCCGAGAAAAGAGCGGACATCATGAACATTCTTAGGAGTAGGCCAGTTTCGGATTACCTCGACCTTCTTGGGATCCACAGAGATGCCTTGAGCGGAAATAACATGTCCCAAATATTCGAGTTGGGTCTTGAAGAACTCACTCTTCTCAATGTTGATGTAGAGAGAATTTGCGCGGAGAACTTCAAAAACTTGGTGAAGATGTTGTTTATGCTCATGTAGGGATCTGCTGAAAACGAGGATGTCATCGAGGTAAACGATGACGAACTTATCGAGGAAAGGCCTGAAGATGTCGTTCATGAGTGTCATGAATGTGGCCGGGGCATTGTTTAACCCAAAAGGCATGACCAAACATTCATAGTGTCCATACTTTGTTCGAAAAGCTGTCTTGTATTCATCACCTTCTCGTATGCGAATTTGATGATAACCTGAACGAAGATCAATCTTTGAGAATTGTGTTGCATGTAGAAGTTGATCGAAGAGGTCATCGATGCGAGGCAATGGATACTTGTTTTTGATAGTGAGCTTGTTGAGGGCTCGGTAGTCGATGCAGAGGCGCATTGACTTATTCTTTTTTTCCACAAGTAGTACAGGAGATCCGAAAGGGCTGCGACTAGGCCGAATGTGACCTTTGTCGAGTAGTTCGGTGACCTATCTTTGGATTTCTTCATTTTGAGTGTAAGAAACCCGATAAGGAGGTTTCGACGGTGGATTACTGCCGGAAATAAGTTCAATTGGGTGATCCACTGGTCGTCGAGGTGGTAACTGCTGTGGCAATTCCTGTGGAAAAATATCCAGGTAAGGCTGGAAAAAAGGTTGGTTGAGGTATTCAGGAGGATCCTTTGTTGGTGTCTCCTCTACTGCTGTAACCAACAGAAGTGAATTCTTTACTTGACGTTTACGAACCCACTTCTTTACTTGTAGGGCAGAGGCAACTGGGATTGAAGGAGAGTCCCTAGAACCAGTTAGCTCAATAAGTTTTCCCTGGTGGACAAACTGGATAGTATGGCTGCGAAAACTGATTGATGGATCATAGTTGTAGAGCCACTGTTGTCCGAGTATGACATCGTACCGAGAAAGAGGCATGATGTCGAAGTTCAACTTGTCCGTATAATGTTGGATGCGAAAAGACAAGTTTTTGATCCTGGTGTTGCACAAGAAAGTCGTTCCATTTGCGAGTTCAATCTGATAGTCCATGAGACTAGGACTAGTGGTCAACCGAAGTTTATTGACCACAGAACTGGCTAGGAAATTATGAGAACAGCCACTGTCGATGAGGATAGTGACCGTTGTTCCACGAATCGATCCTTGAACACAAAGTACTTGAGTGGCCAGGGAAGGTTCGGGGTTGCTGGCAAGGCTCAGGTGGATGGTATTCGCCATTCGAACAGCTTTGCCTTTCTTGTCTTGTGCTGGGGTAGCATCTTCTCTTTGGGAAGTGCTAGGTTCCATATTGGAATTTTGCTTTGGTCGCTTGGGACAATCGAACCATCTATGGTCGTCTGTACAGATGGTACAAAGTCCTTTTGTGCTGGAGCTGTTCTTCTTGTCAGTGGCTGCACCTTTATGTTGGGGATGTCGGTAATGACTTTGTGAAGAAGAAGAAGCGCGATCCTTGGGGGAGTGCTTCTGTTGGAATCCAGCAAATGATTTCTGAGGCTTCTGGGGATCTTGAGACTGTCGCTGACCTTGATTACCGAAGTTTTTTCAAAACCTGGTGTTATCTTGAGGGCGAGCACCTTTGGCCATAGGAGAGCTTTGTGTGCGATTAGCACTCTGCTTCCCTGTGTTTAGGAAATCTGTAATGCGCTCTGCGTAAGCAATAGCGCCATCTGTGGTGGTGATGTTTGCTTTAAGGACATCAATGCGTAACGAGGGATTTAGGCCTGAGATGAAAGCATGAAGGCGATCTCCAGCACTAATGTGGTGAACTAAGAGATGTAGGAAGACAGGGAGCCCGTTTGCTCCAACTGTCGGAGTTTTGAACGTGCTTGGAAGTCCGCATTGGCAAGTATAAACTGCTTATGGAGCACGTGTTCAAAACGTTCCCATGTTAACACACTTTTGCAGTCCTTTAAGTGTCTTTGCCACCATAGAAAAGCTGTATCCTTGAGGAGGGAGGCTGCCAAGGCGATCTTTTGGCCTTCAGTGAGGTCAACAGTATCAAAATACATGCGCATTTTTGCGAGCCATTGGTCAACTGTTCGGCGATTGCGTTGACCAGTGTAGGCTTCCGGAAGTTAGATGTCAAGTCTTTTAGTTTTGGAAGCTTGAAGTAAACGGTAGAGGGCACGTAGTTCAGTGTTTTCTACCTCTGGTGGGAATGAATCCACATAGTCGTCTGGTTGCGTCACGTCATCCTCTGTATGTGTGGTACTTCGAGAATCTTGAAGTTGTTGAACTTTCTGGACCAAGTCGGAGATGCTGTCCTGAAGCTGGGATATTTGCAGTTGCAATAGTGATTCGCCTTGTACGTTGACTTCAGGGGTCTTTTTGGGACTTGATTCTTTGATCTCTGGAGAGGCTTCACGCGAGCGTTGCGACATATCTGAGATCCCTGTGAGAAAAGCGCGAACTTGCGCTCTAGTTTGTACCATTCCTGGAAGAGGATTCGGGCTGCTCCCTGAGGTTGCTCATGTTGGAGGGGGCAGGCGAGGCAGGATGGAACCACCCGTGGAAATCTGGTAAGGGAGGTCCTGTCTGAGGTAACACTGGTGATGTCGAAAGTGGTGTTACTGCTCGTGAGAGGATAGGAGTAGGTTGCAGAGTCCACGGATCTGAGAAGGGATAGGGAGCTGCTGTCGGAAGTGGAGGATATCCAGGAGAAGGAGTGCCTTCAGAGTGTAAATACTGACTTGGAGAAGGTACAACCTGTAGAGGAGGATATCTGGGAGCTGAAGGAGGTGGAGAGTACCCTGGAGATGCCGAAGGTGAGGGATAAAATTCTCTCCAAAGATGGACAGCAAACTCGAGGAATATCGGGTTCAGGATATCTTCGTGTCTCGTGGAACACAACCTGTAGTGTGCTGAGGAAGTAATGTAACTGAGGTGCCTCATGCAGAAGGTAGAGGATGTGGTCCAAATCACTAGGAGGGCACGTGACACAGAGTACCCAAGATGCAAAGGCTCCGAAATGGGCTGGCTGTGCAATTTGAACACGATATTGTGTGGTAGCTGATGCCTAAGGGGTTCTTGAAATGCCGGGTGAATTACCAGGGGTTTCCATGCTTTAAGGTGGATTCTTTCATTTGCTGTAATTTGTTAAAGGAAAGAGAATCCTTAAAAGCAGATGGGAAAGACTCCACCTGGCAATAATTTAATCTGCCAAAGTGTTGGCAATAATTTAATCTGCCAAAGTGTTGCGTAGAAGAAGGCTGCAAATTGCTGTCCGGAGATCCATGTTGCAGTGTTTTGCGAGGAGAGATCGAGACTTGTCTGGTCCGGGCTGTCAACAGGCGATCTTCATTGCGCGAGGAACTTCAACTGGTGCTGATTTTGGCAGGACAAAAATTTGCGAAACAAGGGCTGCAGGCTGTCAATGGCGAGGCTCTTAGCATTTCCCAGGGCTGGACTGCGCAGGAAAGGCAGGAGCGAAAGGCCTGGCTGGTCAAGGACTGCGCAGGAGGGGGGGGGGGCTGGCGAGGCCAACGATTTGTGCAGGGGCTGGTCGTGCAGTATGGTGCAGGGCTGCGGCAGGACAGCGCAGGCTGGCTGTACGGCAGAGGCTGCGCAGGACTGTACGGCGAGGGCAAGGGCTGGCGCAGGCTGCAGGCTGGTCCGTACGGCGCAGGCTGGTGCTGCGCAGGTTGCCAGGAAATCCGTATGTTGCAGTTTTTCGTTGGGGAAAAGATGTGACTTTTCATTGGGGGCTGCCTAAAGGGTTAGTTGCCCCGAAAATTAAGTTGGGGGTTTAGTTAACCCTAGGTAGCTAGGGTAAACCTAAGGGTAGGGGATGGGTTTATTTGTTTCCCTTTTAAAGGTGTGCCTATTCGAAGGGGTGTGACCCTTGGAATAGGTGCACCTTTTCATGAAGGGGTGTGTCCCTGTTTTGAAAAGGGGTGTCCCTACATGAATAGGTATGTCCTTTTGTCCACGATGGGGTGTGTCCCTTGAGTGAGGAGTCGAGACTCTTCATCAAAAGGTGTGTCCCATGGTGGAAAAGGTGCGTCCCTTGGTTTTGGGACAGCCCAAGCACCTGAAAAGACACGATTTTTGTCGTGTCCATTCACATCAACTTGTGATGTGTGGGAGATGGAGAGGCCATAGATGACTTTAGGCAGGGTTGGCGCTAAAAATTTTTACGCTCATCCTCTCCATCTCTTCCATGCACAATGTGCACGGAATATCCTTCTAGCGGAGGAGATGTATCAGATCGGCGCTAGAAGGTGGGGGGCATTTCCTACAGGCAGGAGCGAATTTTGCTCTGATACCACTATAAGAAATCCTAGATTTACTATATTTTAAAATGTGCTAAGGAACAAAAAAGAGACTGAGATAGCAGAGAACAAGGAATAATTGTATTGCTTGAATGTTTGTAGGGTGGATGTCGTGTCATCCATACAATTGGGCCTCTCTTATATAGAGAGTGAAGAGTCACACATGAAAGGGTGTGTACTCCAAAGGGTACGTGCATGAAGAGGTGTGTACCCCTTGTGAAGGGTGTGACCCTTGATGAGAGAGTACATTACAATAGGAATGTCTCTTCAATAGAATGTCTCTTGTGAAGGGTTGTGCCTCTTTAGGAAGTGTCCCGTCGAAAGGGCAAGAGTTGTGCCTCTTAGGAAGTGTCCCGTCGAAAGGGCATACCTTTCCACAAGTGTCCATTCATCAAACCATCCATAAGTCTAGAAATAGAGAAAGGAATACGTCACAGATCGTGACATACCTGCCCTACAATATGGGCTAAAGTGCCCTACAACCTGGGCCAATGTGCCCTACAAAACAACCTATGAAGAGGCATAATCATACAGTGATACCTATCCTGAAAGGGGCAGTCACAGCCACATAGAAGCCCTCACTCACTAAATATACACATGAGATGATAAACTCTAACACAAGGGATTCCGCCTTGGAAGCTCCCAAGGAGGTGAGAGGATGATGAAGAAGGGGGAAGTTTGATGAAGACACGAGAAGAAATGAATAGCAACGCGATTTATAATGGAGCTGTAAAAATAGAGCGGCACGTGGCTCAACGAGGGCTTGAATTTCCCATTGATTGCACTATGCTTCCTGCCTAAACATCTCATAGTGAAGTTTCAAAACACTAAAACAAGATTAAAGGCTCTGAAACATAGACAACGTTGTAAGGGGCAATCAGTGTCACCAGTTGGGGCTTCTCCCAAGAAAATAAAGAATAATCTTTATTAGAATTGACTTTGGTCAAAGAATGCGTAAGTTAATTAACCAAGAATAAGTTTTATTGTTTTACTTTTGCTTTGCATCAGTAAAAAGTGAACTGTGGGGACGCCCACAAGGGACTAGAAATAGTCCAAGAACTAGAATGCATGCATTAGACTAACCTTTAACGGGTTAAAGTGTTGAATGTTGTTTGTGGCAATGTGTAGGACCAAGGAAAGTGCAAAGCAGCCCTAGAATTAGGAAAAAAGTGCAAAAAGCAGGTCCTACCAAAGGCAAGCTTATATGGAGGAGGGCCCCAGCTAGGCAGACAAGCAGAAAAAGCAGCGCAATACTCAAGAAAAGCCCTGAAAGCAGCAGAAAAAGCTAGAAAGCTTGGTTTTTGTATAAAAGTAGCTTTTAGGAAGAACAAAAGCATAAAATAGCTTTTGAAAAGCACTAAAGCTAGAAATAGTTTTCAGAAAGTAGGTTTAGCTTTTTGCTAGGCCAATCTTATAAAAGAAGAGCCAAAGAGCTCAAGATCATTGAGTTTTGTACTCAGTTCATGCTCTTGTGAAGAGCTAGTTGTACAAAGACTATTTTCTATTGCAATAAAGACCTTCGGGGGGGGGGGGGGGGCAGCCCTTCTTTCTGGTCCCTAGTGCTGTGTTCTTGCTTCTCTCCCTCATCCCCAGCTACTCTACTTGTCGGCAATCACGTTTCAACAAGCTCTTCAAAGTTCCCACGCTTTGTTCAAGTTCCGGTTACAGATTCTAGTGCAGGAGCAAATTGCGATTTCTTCTATAGAGCCTGTCTTGGATTGTGTGCCAAGTTCTTGAGCCCGAGAGTGTTTCCTTTGCTGCGATTTTGTGCCAGAGTGTTCCCTTTGCTGGGATTTTGGTTTCTACACGTGGATTGAAGCCCGTAAGCGCCTGCAAGCCGTGCCCGGGAGCCCAGGAGGAATTTGCGATTGGTTTGAGGGCTGTTCTTTGGTTTAGTTATGGTTTCAGTGGTATCAGAGCCAAGGTTGGTTGCTCTTTGGTGACCATGATCCAAGAAGCTTGTAGGCTCAGAGATTCGCAGGCCCTTGTTGTATCTTTCTGGTCCTGATTCCCCGGAGAATTGGTTGCACCATACAACTAAAAGCCACTCCCACCCTTACTTCATCGCTAATCGGGCCGGCTCCCGTCTTAACCCGTACGCATTTACTACCTCAAAGAGGAGTGGAGCTCTGCAATTAGTTGTGTTAGAACAAGAAGTCATGGTTTCGGAGCAAGGGAGTTCAGCTTCCAAGAGGCCCGGTTCAGCTTTCAAGAAGCAATCTAAGGGACTTGAGGACGATCTTATTGAAGGATTCATGAAAGAAAAGATCAAGGAGTTCCAGATTCTTAAGGAGAAACCTCGATTTCAGCAATTATTCGAGGAGATGATGTCCTATCCAGGGTCAAAGCCACGAAAAGAAAAGGCGAGACCATTCCAGTTGTATCAAATATTTCCGTTGCCAAGTCAATTAAATGTGCAATTTCTGCGTACATGGTTTTTGCAAAAGAAAAAGAGGGTGAACCCCAAGTGGAAATAAGTCCATTGGAAAAAGAAAAATTTCAGTTTTTAGAATCTTTCAAAGATTGCTTTTCAGATTCTTTACCAAGAGAGCTTCCTCCAGAACGGCTTGAAGATCATGTCATAGAGCTCCTTCCAAGAAGTGAGCCTTCGAATCGGCTGCCTTACCGTGTGAGCGCAGCCTAGACTGAAGAAATTATGGCACAAGTATAGGATTTGCTCTCAAAGGGACTTATCAGGCCCAGTTCTGCCCCCTTCTGTTCTCTAGTGCTCTTAGTTCAAAAGAAGGATGGCTCTTATCGCATGTGTGTGGATTATAGAGCTCTTAATAAAATGATAGTCAAGAACCGGTTTCCAATTCCTCGCATAGACGATATTTTGGACAGATTGAAAGGAGCCTCTATTTTCAGCCGCATTGATTTAAAAAGCGGATATCATCAGATAAGGATTCAGCCCCAAGATGTCCACAAGACAGCTTTTCGGACTACTTTTGGATTTAATGAGTTTCTGGTGATGCCTTTTGGACTTACCAACGCACCAGCTACTTTCAATCGAATGATGGACAGAATTTTCAGATCCCATAGGCACTTTACAGGTACTTTCTTTGATGACATTTTGGTCTTTTCTAAGACAGAAGAAGAGCACAAAGAGCACTTGGCTAGAAATCGTAAGCTTTTTATAAATGCCAAAAAGAGTGAATTCTTTCTTGACGAGATTCATTATCTTGGACACATTATTTCCAAGGAAGGGATTCGAATGGATCCAGCTAAAATAAGAGCTATACAGGAATGGCCAAAGCTCACCTCGGTACATGAAGTACACAGTTTTCTTGGACTTTGTTCTTATTACAGACGCTTCATCAGACACTTTGCTGACATAGCAGCCCCCTTACATGATTTGACCAAGAAAAACGTAGTCTTCAGGTGGGGAGAAAGACAAAGGATAGCTTTTAATGCTCTCAAAGAAAAGTCAACACAACTGAGCCCATTCTCATTGTTCCAAATTTACAGAAACTGTTGATGTGGACTGTGATGCATGTGGAGAATGTGTGGGAGCTGCTCTTCATCAAGAAGGCCGAGTCATTGCTTATGAAAGCCGGAGGCTGCGTGGTGCAGAGATGTTTCTCGGTGTCTATGAGAAAGACAAAGGATAGCTTTTAATGCTCTCAAAGAAAAGTCAACACAACTGAGCCCATTCTCATTGTTCCAAATTTACAGAAACCGTTGATGTGGACTGTGATGCATGTGGAGAATGTGTGGGAGCTGCTCTTCATCAAGAAGGCCGAGTCATTGCTTATGAAAGCCGGAGGCTGTGTGGTGCAGAGATGTTTCTTGGTGTCTATGAGAAAGAGATGTTAGCAGTTATTCATGCTCTAACTATTTGGAAGCATTATCTTCTTGGAGCTGATTTTACGATCAAGATTGACCACCAAAGTCTCAAGTATTTCCTGACTCAGACCAAGATTTCCAAAAAGCAGATGAAGTGGGCAAATTTCCTGTCCATGTTTCATTTTCAGATTCTTTATACACGAGGAGCTCAGAACAGAGTTGCAGATGCTTTATCCAAAAGGCCTAAAGCGAATAATGTCGCCATAGCATATCATCGGGACTTGAAAGAGCTCTACTTACAGGATCCAGACTTCGGAGAGATCATGAGAAATGTTCAGCAAGGAGTATCATCCAGCCATTATACATTGAAAGACGGGTTTCTCATGAAAGATGATCACCTTTGTGAGACTCAGATATGCGAGCCAAAGTTCTGGAAGAATGTCATGCTCCTCCTTATGCAAGGCATTGAGGCATTTTGTCTACTACTCAGGCCATCGAGAGATATTTCTTTTGGCTAGGGATGCGGAAAGACATTCATAAGTTTGTAACTGAATGTCTTACGTGCCAAAAGGTAAAGTATGACAGGCACAAGACCCGAGGACTTCTCATGCTGTTGCCCATACCACAGGGACCATGGGTCATCTTTGATCTTCCTAGATCCGGAAACGGGAATGATGGAATATGGACTATCATTGATAGGTTCGGCAAGCAGGCCCATTTAATTCCAGTAAGAAAAACCATTAAGGCAGAGCACATGGCCAGATTGTTTTTGGCACATATCTTCAAGCACCATGGGATGCCTAAGTCGATTGTTAGTGATCGAGACTCCAGGATAACTAGTTTGTTCTGGAGAACATTATTTGATAATATGGGGACGAAGTTGGACTTTTTATCTTCTTTTCATCCTCAATCTGACGGACAAAGTGAGAGTGCCAATTCCACGGTATTGGATCAAGTATCTTTCTCTTGTGGAATTTGCATACAATAACACTGTTCATAGTTCCAGCGGAAAAGCTCCATTCGAAGTTATTTATAAAAAGGTGATTTTGCCACCTATTCTCAGAACAAAGGATGAGATATTTGCAGCCGACCAGTATGTCCGAGGCTTAGAAACATCTTTCTCTCAAGTTCGGACAGCAATTGAAAGATCTCAACACAAGCAAAAGAAGGCAGTAACCAAGAATAAGTTTTATTGTTTTACTTTTGCTTTGCATTAGTAAAAAGAGAATTGTGGGGACGCCCACAAGGGACTAGAAATAGTCCAAGAACTAGAATGCATGCATTAGACTAACCTTTAATGGGTTAAAGTGTTGAATGTTGTTTGTGGCAATGTGTAGGACCAAGGAAAGTTCAAAGAAGCCCTAGAATTAGGAAAAGTGCAAAAAAGCATCCAGAAAGTGGGCGCTTATATGGAGGAGGGCCCCAGCTAGGTAGACAAGCTGGAAAAAGCAGCGCAATACTCAAGAAAAGCCCTAAAAGCAGCAGAAAAAGCTAGAAAGCTTGGTTTTTGTATAAAAGTAGCTTTTAGGAAGAACAAAAGCATAAAATAGCTTTTGAAAAGCACTAAAGCTAGAAATAGCTTTCAGAAAGCAGGTTTAGCTTTTTGCTAGGCCAAGTTTATAAAAGAAGAGCTAAAGAGCTCAAGATCATTGAGTTTTGTACTCAGTTCATGCTCTTGTGAAGAGTCAGTTGTACAAAGACTATTTTCTATTGCAATAAAGACCTTGGGGGGGGGCCAGCCTTTCTTTCTGGCCCCTGGTGCTATGTTCTTGCTTCTCTCCCTCATCTCCCAGCTACTCTACTTGTCGGCAATCACGTTTCAACAAGCTCTTCAGAGTTCCCATGCTTTGATCAAGTTCCGGTTACAGATTCTAGTGCAGGATCAAATTGCGATTTCTTCTACAGAGCCTATCTTGGATTGCGTGCCAGGTTCTTGAGCCCGAGAGTGTTTCCTTTGCTGCGATTTTGGTTTCTACGCGTGGATTGAAGCACGTAAGCGCCTGCAAGCCGTGCCCGGGAGCCCAAGAGGAATTTGCGATTGGTTTGAGGGCTGTTCTTTGGTTTAGTTACGGTTTCAATCAGTCTAGGTGATTGAAGACCTCACGAAGAGCCAATACCCTAAAAAACTTGAGGAACTTGAAATATTGCGAAATCAATGAAAAGAATGCAAGATATTATATATCAAAGGTAGAAAAGGTGTAAGCAACAAGGACAAGGCGACAAGCAAAACTACATAGCAACTTGGACCCTCAGGATCAAGATGTGGGATATAGGAGAACAAGATCCTAGCATTGGAAGAGACATGTACAGCATGGGGGGAGGCAAGTAGGAGCAAAAGATCGAGCTTTGATACCACTGCTGGATGTGGAGAGCAATGGAAGGAAGCTGGAATGCAAGGAGGACTTAGGAGCCAACAAGCTGAAAGAACTGAAGTGTACTGGCAATCAACGAAAGTCAACTTAGGACTAAAATGTTGTAAGTGTACTAGGTGTCCCAATAAGATTAAGTGTCCTAGGACTAAGTGTTTACAAGGACATACCATGGGTAGTGTCAACAAATCCTTCATGGTAGGATACAGAATTAGAATGAATTTTGGTCTATTGCATCAGCCATATACATTTCCTTTACTAGGGATATGCTGAATTTGCAAATTAAATGTGAAAAGAAAGTTTACCCATCGCATATGTTTTTCTTGGACCAAGGGTTGCTGCTTTAAGTCTTGCACATCTGATGATGAGTATGAGAATGAATTCAGCTTCCAAATCT
This sequence comes from Dipteris shenzhenensis, assembly GCF_047967505.1. Classification (NCBI taxonomy): domain Eukaryota; kingdom Viridiplantae; phylum Streptophyta; class Polypodiopsida; order Gleicheniales; family Dipteridaceae; genus Dipteris; species Dipteris shenzhenensis. The sequence goes on along the minus strand of NC_141624.1, from coordinate 32,974,299 downwards.
TGAGATCATAAATAACCGCTTCTTTTCCATAATCATTGTATTCAATTCAGCCTCCTTAAGACTCCTGCTCTTGTATGCGATTTCGAGTAGGATAGAAGATAGTCTACAGGATGCCCTTCCTGCATTAAGTTTCCACCTATGCATCCTCTACTCGCATTAGCTATAACCACAAAAGGCTTTGAAAGGTTAGGCATAATAAGAATTGGTTGTGAGAGAAGAGCTTGTTTCAATTTGCTGAAGGCTGATTTTTAATTTTCTAACCAACTTTATCCCTACCCTATAGCTCCCTAAGCCTCTCCGTGAAATAGAAGAGGTTGAGTTTTGATCTAGAACAAGCTCCTCACCATTATGGGAACCCTACAGTTTTATTTTGTATATGGCTCTCCATTTAAATCACAGTTTAGTTAAGTATTTACAGAAGTTGACTGCTTGAAGTGCTTGTGTTGTGAAATCTCTTTCGTGGGAATATCTTTCTCTCAATTTTTCTAATGATATCAGAGACCAAGCTGTTCATTTAGCACTAGCCAGTTCCTTAAAGCATCTCCTCTCTTCTCCTCTACTATCTCGGAGCTTTGGGAGGGCTATAGGTTTTTTAATGTGGCAGGTATGACATCATCAATTGCAGGCTGAACTTTATAGAAGCAAGCAAGCTTGATGGCATGAACTACCCATTGTGGGGTGTTCACGATAAAGACTCAGCTCATAGCAAGGAAACTATGAGAGGCGTTGACTAGTGAGAAGAAGTCTCTAGCCTCCACTTTTGCTACATTGAAGAAGATTCTCAATTATGGGCGATGACGATGAGGTGACAGAATGGGAGGAGAAGGATGCACAAGCACTGGTAATGGCAATAGTAGACATCGTGATTCCACTTACAACCGCCGGTGGAAGCATAGACGATTTCTTGGGACCAATATGAGATTCAGAATCTCACCTATGTGATTGATTTCCAGTCTTTCTTCTCTCTCTAGGGCTGAGTGACAAAGATCCAATGTTGTGTCATACGTGAAAGTCACAGAGATTCAGGATCAGTTGCCTACAGTCGACAACACAGCTAAGTCGCAAACAACACTCGGTATAGATACGTGATAACCTTTAATGCAGCATCTAGCTATAATGGGGGTGACCCAAACTCTGCCCGAATGATCTGGTGAGGAACGTATGGCTTACCACGGATCATCTGTGATAACATGAGAACCTGTAGCCGCTCCACACTGGCCCACTCTGTATCTGACAAGTGTGGCTCCCGAGTCCCAACATGGGCTGCTGTACATCCCTGCTGGACCCTTTGGTCCGTGGATCCTGAAAGTGTGAGCGAAAGCACTACCTCTCTAGTTTGGCCAATGAAGCATATCCTCTGTTCAAGCGTGCCTGCATCGCGGGTCTCATAGTGAAGATGGGTTCAGAAAGGACAACCCCAAGATAAGTGTATGAGGAAACTACCTCAACAGGTGACCCATCAAATGCGAATTGCTCCTGGCGCATGATGGCTCGAGATGTATTGAAGACCATAACCTTGGTTTTACCTAGGTTGACCTTCAAATCATGAGACTCGCAAAAGGATTGTAGTGCATCAAGGTGTCTCTAGAGCCCCTCTGCTGAGGAAGACAAGAGAGCTGCGTCATCTGCGTAAAGGAATATCCGGATCAGCGTGTCCGCAAAAGAGCAACCTCCCTCCCCCTGTGTCTGCATCACTGTCTCAAGCTCGTCAATGTAGAGGCCAAACAAGTTAGATGATAATGGACACCCTTGTTTGATCCCGATAGTGCTTATGATCTCGTCTGTCCACTCAGATCTACCCGAACTCTGCTTGAAACTCTCTCGTAAAGTGCCATGACAGCCCAAGTGATCTCTTGGTTGTAACTTAAATCTTGTAGGTGCCGTATGAGGCGGGCTCTCGGGACTATGTCAAATGTCTTGCGAAAATCCACAAAGCAACAGTAAACCCTCTGCTTCCGTGCCCTCGCCTCCTCGATGATACATCTGAGTGTGAGAATGTGGTCCATGGTCCCATGATCACGCCGGAATCCGGCCTGTTCTGCTGCTCTAAGTCCTCGATACTTCGCAAATCTGCTGACCTCGGAATCAAGTACTGATGCATAAATCTTGGACATGACATGTCCAATCATAATGGTCCTGTAGTTCTCCGGGCTCATGGGATCCCTTGCCTTGTGGATGGGTGAGATAGTGTTAATGGTCCAAGTGCGTGGAAACCCCAAACAAACAGCTTCATTAAATAGCTTTGCTAAGATCGGGGCTAGGAGGTTAATCCCATATGCAATGAACTCAGTGCATAGTCCCTCATGATCCTTCCCTCAGCCATTATGAAGTTTCATTACGGCATCCTTTACCCCCCCCCCCCCCTTAGTGAAGAGGGTGCATGATTTGGGATGCTTTACCCCCCCCCTCTGAAGAGGGTGCAGGATGTGGGGTGTGGCATATGTGAGAGGTTAGGGACTGGCTCATTACGGCATCCTTTACCCCCCCCTAGTGGAGAGGGTGCAAGATGTGGGGCGTGGCATATATGAGAGATTAGGGACTGGCTGATTTGGGATATCATAAAGTGTGCGTGCATAATCAAACCACACCATAGTGTCAGTGAGTGGTGAGGGGGACCGTCCCTCTAGAAATCTCCGTCAAAAGTCCTTAGAGCTGTTACTGAACAAAATGTTCAGTAGCTCCTCCTCGTTTCGGCGAACAAAGTTTAGTTTCTTTCTGCGTACCAATCGACGGTCCTCGCGTAGCGTCTCTGGTTCGCTCGAAAGACTGTTTTTGGTTTCAAATTTGAGCTGACGGCATAAAGCCTTACACTCATCATCGTACCAGCTATTACAGGGTACGGTCCCAGGGGGTGGTGGGCGGGTGGAGCGGGTGATGTGGGGGAAAGCGTGAAGGACAACCTCGTGTGACCAGGGCAACACGATCCTCTAATAGGGCTGTGAAGTCAATGTAGGCGAGAAGTATGTACAGACGGCTAGAGTAAGTAGGTGAGTGATCGCGGTCAAAGCGTATATCATTGTAGGTGGAGTACGAACTCAATGGGGTGGGAAGTGCTGTGCGACGAGGAGTGGAAATTCTAAAGAAAAGATAGGTATGATCAGCCCTTGGAGGGAGAGGTGCTATGGTAAAGTCAGTGATGCGAGATGTGAAGGCAAGGGATCCCATGACGTAGTCAACAACACTGGAACCTCCCCCATGTGGAAAGCACATAAAACCACCTGAGGCGGGCCATCTGTCAAGACCATTATAAATAATGAGATCATGCATCCTGGCGAGGTCTAATAGGGCCTGCCCATAAGATGTGAACGGACCTCGTCTGTCAGTCGAAACCCGTAGCATACCTGCCTCCTCAAGGTCTATGTTTGGCAGTAGAGTGGAATCATCCTTGAAGTCGAGGAGTGGTGCCTTACGAGTGCCTGTCCTTGCGTCGAAGTCCCGAACTAGGAGGACTTCTTTGCGGCTAGAGAACTCAACAATGGACTGATAAAGAGCAGCAAATGGAGATGTGTCATCCTCACCTTGAATATCTCTGGCAAAGTGGGAGGTCTTAGGGGGGAAGTAGCAAACTGCAACAAACAGATCCCGGATGTCCGTGTGCTGAATCCGGATCCAAAGAAACCTGGAATGTGCATCTCTCTGCTCTGCTGAGATGGTCCCCAAAAGTGTGGATCTGTAAAGGAGTATGACTCCTCCTGACCCTCGAACTCCCCCTGTATCCCTCGTCTCATCTTTGTAGGCAGACTCCATGTATCCCCGCTGACTACTAGTAGTGGACGCTCTAGACTCTAATGTGTCTTTGTATGAAAGACTATGTCATGACCTGTATAGGATTCCGGGAAGTTCCTTGGTTCTGACCATAAGGTACCATTACAGTTCCAGATGGTGCAGGATAGGGTCTCAGATATCTGAGTCTCATAGACCCTGCCTCCCTATATGGGAGGGGAGGTGGGTGCTCGACGGGCGCCTATAAGGAGTCGTCCATCTCCTACTACTGTCCACTTCGCCTGCTTGCAGGCCCGATGCTGCTGTTGCAATAGGAAGCGCCTCTCCTCAACCTGTAGTGGAGTGAGGTCCTCATCCATGGAGATCGCTGGTTGGTCTCGTAGGGTTGACGTGCGACATAAAGCCGAAAGTCGTGCCTGAGCGTCATGGAACCATATGATCAGGGGTTGCTCTTGGTTGGGGTCTCTCCCCTCCTGCCATGCTTTCTCAATCTTGTGCTTAGTGACCCCCAGAGTAGTGGCCACGAAGGCCGTTGCATCTGCCATCAGTGTAGCCTCATTGCGTGGGATCCCATGTACTCTGATGTTGAGGGCCTTACTGGCTCTCTGCTGTTGCTCCAGGAGGGTAGCCAAAACGGTTACCCTTGCAGGTTCCCGTTTGGCTACGTCGACCCATTTGGATGTCTCCTTGATGGCAGATTGTATGCTTGCAATTTGTGCCTCCACAACTGGGGTGCTTAGTGGGACTGTGCATATAGCATTGACCTCCTGTCGAAGCTGTGAGATCTCCTGTCTGAGTCCCTGAATAAGATTAGCTTGGTCTCGGATAGCATGAGCCTGCTCTTGTATGAGACGCACCTGCTCCTGCGTGAAGTGTGTCTGCTTGTGTTTGAAGCGTGACAGCTCGTAGCAATCGATGTCATGGGTATGGGGATGTCACTACCAATAACTGTAGCTGAGGATGTAGAGGCTGTGGCTGGAACTGGAGCTGAAATGGAAACTGAGGCTGACACTGAAGCTGAAACTGAAACTGAGGCTGTCGCTGAAGCTGAAGATGAGGATGTAGCAGGGGCTGAGACTGAAGCTGAGGCTGAGGTGGACCCCGCCTTTGCTTTGTTATCAACTCTGAGTCCACTTCAGTTGAAGTGTGTGTTCACATCCTCGAGTTTCACTTGTGTTTGTTTCTTGTTTTTGTTGCCGTCTTTCTTGGCGACTTTATCCGTATCTTTGCCACCTTTCCCCATTTCTTTTGACTGATCCCGTGTTCGGTGCAGGTCTTAGTGTAGGAGCGGGAGCGGAAGCGGGAGCATGAGCCCCCCCCCATGGTGGGAGGCACACCCAGTCCCATGGGCTGAAAACAAAGAGGAAGTAAGAGGCTAGGGGAGAGGGGGAATTCGAGGCAAGAGGTTGGGGGTTTGGGCCTTCGTGTCATCTTTTGTTTGAGTCCCTAAGCTACTGGCTGAACTATTGTGACACCCCTCAAGAGAACTTGAGCTCTTGGTAGTCATCCTGTTTGCCTTTGCCATCACATCCAAACCTGCCTCTAGACCACAAAAGCTAGTTGGTACTGACCCGTGCCTCAAACTTGATATGAGTCACATAAATATTTGGTTTGAAGAGGGCTGAGAGTAGCCATTTCCATGGGCTGTCTTGAGCTTTCTAGCTAATGATCCTTGAGGGTTATTCCTCCTAAAGGAATGGAAATTGTCTTGACCAGCCTGTTTTTGGAGCTCCCAACTCATTGCCTAGGGAATCTCCGAAATAGGGGCTAACAACCAGGGTGGTGGTCTATACATCCATCGAATATGCCTCGCGGAAAAGGTGTAAAAGACACTTGTAAGCCAAGCCTTGTAGAAACGCTACCGCCTTTAGGCGGTCGATCCCGATCCTGGAGTACCACGCTCTCAAGTGGTGCGTAGAGTGAAGATGATGTCTTGCCAGATGGCGACTAGGGTAGCCGCCAAAGAGACAAGCTGGCTGCCCATGTCGTGACTACACTGGGCGACTCAGATGCTCCAAGCAGTGATGCTGGACATTGTCTCCCAAACACTATCCTTTGGCGAAGAAGTGTGATTAGGAAGGCGGCAGGTGTCGTAAATCTTTATCCGACTTGTTGGCCATGAATCCTGTAAGCTGGTGAAACTAGATCAATCAAGATGTCATGTCCCCCCTCCGTGAGCCATGTCACCATCCCCCATGTGAAATCCCTCTGTATTTGCGGTGTGCAAGTCGAATTCTTGAGGGCCCGCCAGCCAAGTCCTCTATGCCTAGTGGAGGAGGACCCTCTAGGGTTTCGCTCCTGGGGTGAGACCTTGTACCACTTGCTTGCCCTGGGGGGCTTTACTCTGCATCTCTGGATCAATATGCCTAGTCCGCCTCGTCCATGTTGCATGATCACTGTCTGCCATGCTACTCTAGCTTTGGTATTACGCGTGCCACTTGATCTTGCCCACAGAAAGTTACGCACCAAGCATCTCAACTGCCTCATACACCCATGGTGGAACCACCAACAGGATGCAATGTACCAGACCATGGCAAGGACGAACCTGGTTGACCACCAATGCGCTACTTGCTAGGGAGAGTTTGGCCGAGCTCCAGTACAAGAGCTTGCGCCGAAGGCTCTCTAAAATTGGGCGATCTGCTGCTTTGCTGAAATATCAACACCAAAAGTACCCCAATCTCGGATCCGGTAGACCTCCTTTGTGCCTGTATGAAGAAACCAATAGATTTGGTCTAGTTAAGCCTCACAATAGATAGACAAGGCCTCTCTGACCCTTTCAAGGTTTGTTGTTGAACCCCTCCACATACAAGGCTGTATTATTTGCAAACTCAGTTCAGCAACTCCTCCTCCTGTCGAATCGGGAGCCTTAGGCCTAACACTAGAGAGTGCAAAAAGTAACCTAGCGCCTCCGCTACAAAAGGAAGAGGAAGGGGCGAGAGGGCAGCCCTGCCTAACCGAGTGAGAAAGAGGAAAGGCCTCACCTGTGTGCCCTCTAATGATCACCTGGTTGGAACTGCTTGCATAAAGAGCAGAAACCCCTGTGGTCCACCTCTCTGAGAAGCACAGTCTTTGCCTGGTGCCATCCAAAAAGGACCACTCCACTCTATCATACGCTTTCTCGAAATCCAAGAGAAGGATGGCAAGAGGCTGCGAGTCCTCCGTAGCCCAATCCACTACCTCCCAAAACATGAAAATGTTGTCTAGGATACTGCGTTCCTAAACAAAACTTGTCTGTGTGTCGTGAATGATATCAGGTAAGTGGAACCTCAACCGCAGGCTCAGGACCTTGGCCAAGATCTTGTAAGCTGTATCAAGTAAGGTGATCGGTCTCCGTTGGTGAATGCCCGATCTATTTCCCCCTTCGAGATCAGGAAAATCCAACCTCTGCTCAAAGACCGTGGAAGGAATCTTGAGTCGAAGATCTCCTGGCAGGCCAACCTAAGCGGTCGAAAGAAACTCATTAACTTCGAGGGCCTTTAGGGCCTCCCAAAGTTCCTCATCCGTGAATGGAGCCTCTAGTCGTCTGCTCAAACTCTGCGTGGCTATTGATGGAACCTGCTCCCAAACTGCCTCTTGGGCTACAACAGTTGTGGGCGACTTCTCCTTAGACTAAAACAACTGTCGATACATCTGTGGTCAGCTCAAGGATCTCCTGAGGGCCAGTATGCATCTGCCCCTACCAGTCTCGATGTTGCTGAAGCTTGTGGTCTTGAAGAACTGCCTAGTCATCCTGTCGCCCTGTTGCACCTATCTAGCTCAGGAAGAGTGGTACAAGAACTTGGCCGGATGAACCTTCGTAGCCTATAGATCCAGCCGCACACTCATAACGGTCCCTGAGCCACTAGGAGCCTGGGTCCTACTATCTGGGTCTCTCTATGGATGGTAGGTTGCGGCGAAGTGCTCTCTCTCGCTCCCGAAAAGCGTGTCTCCATCTAAGGGTCTGAGACTGAAATTCCTGGCTACTGCACAGAATCTCATTTGCAACCCACGTCCTCTCTGGGCCCCTCCTTTGGGTGCCTCCAAATCTCAGCTACAGCCCGCTACAGCTTTGCCTCCTATAGAATATTCTCTGGAATGTGGATTCCCTTTTGGGGAAGTCCACATTGGGGCTGCTCTAAATAAAGGACAACCAGAGAATGATCTAACATCGTGGTGCGCACTAGAATGCCTGTAGAGCCTCCTTTGAGTAGCGCCCAATCCCCTACATAAAATCTGTCAAGGTGTTCTAGCAGTCCATTGTGCGTCCCCTGTGCGAAAGAAAAATTTAGGCTACTGGGGAGTCTAGTAATCTCCAAGGGTCTCTGCCACTGATCATAAAAATAAAATGCTCCCAAGTGCTTCTATCCGCTGTTGGCATCTCAACGAAAGAGGCTTCTCCCTACTTGTCCTTTGCAAACTCTAAATTGTTGAAGTCGCCTCCGACAATCCAGGAGTCCGGGCGGCGCTTTGTCAGCCGCCTCTAGTAAGGCGGTGTTGCCTGTAGACAGGTACATACACATTCAGGATCCCAATCCTGGACGCACCTACATGGAGACCCATCCAAACTGCATGACCTGTGATGAGCTCATCTTGTTCAAAAACCTTTGAGGCCATTGCCTGGGAAATCGACCTATAGACTCCCCCACTCCTACCAATTGCCTGGGACCAAAATTCTGGGCCCCTTCCAGGGAGGAGGTGATGGCGACGTGCAGTGTCCGTTGCTGAGAACATGTTGTTGGGATCTTTGTGATCAAGGGCTTGCTTTAGTAGCAGTCATATGATCATGTGTGTGTGTGTGTGTTGTGTGAAGCACACTTAGTGCTATGAGGTGTCTCGACCATGACACAGGTGATGATGTAATGCAAGGCTCCCACTTGGGGAGGTGCCTGTGATGTAGGAGTTATCTCTTATGATGTAGGAGAGGTGCCTATGATTTAGCCCGCCCTCTCTCTCATTCTATAAAAGAGAGGCTTTTCTCTCAAATCAATGGAACACACTCTTTGGTTCTCACTCCCTCTTTCCATGATGCACCTTTACTCTCCAACTCCCCAACATGTGGTATTAGAGCCACCTTGAGCCTCTAGTCCATTCTAGCTCCAAAATGCCACCTCATCATCTTCTTCTCCATCCTCCACCTTCTTCCTCTTTTGCCCCCTTTCTGCCTGATCACTGGAGGCTACTATTCTCAAGATCCGACCTTTCATTTCCAAAATCCTTTCAGGTGGAGCTCTCCCTTGCTTGGTTGCACATCCTCACCGGAGGGATCTGTAAATTTCCTTCTGCTGCTCGTGCTGGCAACATTATTGCCGTGCAAACTTCTTCAAAATTTGGCCGCTACAGTCACAATCCCGACCTGCCTTTTTAGCACAACTTAGGCGATGTTGAGAGCTTGCTGCTCATGAAATTTGAGCTCAAAACAAGAAGCGGTTGAGGAGATATCAATGTTTTATCAGCTCAGCTTGCAGCAGTTCTCCCAGGCGACTTGAGCGACCATTTCGCTCTTGTTGGAGGATCTTCTCTGCTACTGGGGGCTTCTTTTGCGACCGAAAGCCCCTTCAATAGCTTTTCCAGTTGTGTGAATGCTTCCCTCCAAGTTGATCTAGTACTCTGCAAGTCATTTTGGCAATTTTTTGACATTTGATGATAAAAATCAGTTCATGTGGGTGTTGAGGATGACTTACCGTTGGTAATACTTTCAGTTAGTAAATGCTTTTTCCGAATTCCTAGCTCTTGTTTCTCTTCCAATGCTTCATATGTGAAAGCAAAGAAGAAGAAACAAGCACCTAGATATATCAATAGAAAGGTGACAAAACTTGCAAAGCAAAAGTCATATTATTATTTTGATGCAAAAAGATTAGGATTCTCTGATTTTATGGCTTGCAATATGCACTTGTATGGTTGAGATTCATAGCCATTTGTAAGAGAGAAGACACTGCCTAAACATAAATGTAAGACCCTCTCATGGCCACCTTTAAAGATTTTATCTTTTAAGGTCCAACATCTTTGAACTTTTGTCAGTACTTGGTCATGCAGTCAATTTTGAGGTTCTCTGCCTGGAGTAGTACTCCAAAAGGAATGTTATGTTTTTTAGTCCTTATGTCTTTGCAAATCACCTCTGGTCACCATATGATATAGGCCATGTGATATGTGTTTGCCTCTATGGTACCTCTTACAGACATCAGAAACTAGGTCCAAACAAAGGCCTAAGATTAGTCCTTGTACATGCAAGGGAGAGAACAATTTCAGGGGGGGGGGGGGTGGGGGGGCGCTATCCCATTTTGTAAACCTTGACCCTTGGGCACCTTTTGCTAGCATGGGATCCTAGCCATAGATTTATCCTTGACCACCATGAGATGGCCTATGAAAGTATGTGACTAGATGTATCCTTGACATAGCATAAGGCAAACCCTCGAAGGGGGGTATGTTGGGATATGTGTGATCAAGGGCTTGCTTTAGTAGCAGTCATATGATCAGACTGCTCTTGAGCTGTTGTGGGGCCCTGGGTCCTATCGTCTTGATAATCTTTCTGTTGTCTCTGTCTATCCTGCCGGGAGGGGGGGGAGGTGAGGTGGCTAACTCTGGCCTCTCACCCATCTGCCTGCACCTAAGACACTGGCCTAGCAGCCTGGAAACCTCCCATCTCTATCGAAGTGTTCCCCCCTCAAGAGTCTCTAGGGGGGTTAATCTCTCGTAGGGACTCCGGGCTCTCGACAACCAGCTGGAGCCGTGGGACTCCATCATCTTCCACGACTGATGTTGCCGACTCCGTGGGAGACTCCAAATTTGCACCAAACTCTTGTCCAATGGAAGGAAGAATGGCCCTATATTCCCTTGGAAGCCTCGGCATTCAGAGCGTCACTGGGAAGGGGGGGCATGGTGAGTCGAAATCCATGTTCTCCACTATAAACCCGTGGTACTAGGGAAAGAGGTACACCAAGTGAGGGCCCAGGAGAATGGGGCTTGGCTCCATGAGTGCCAGGGTGGTGTCGGGGGAGCTCAACTGGAGGGATAAGACGCCTCTTCCATAGATGGTGACCTCTGGATATAGGCTTGAGGCTTGGAAATTTGCATTTGTGCAAAACTCTTTTATTTTTTTGGGATTTATTGCCTTGTTTATTGAAAGCAATAGCCAGCAATGATTTGCTTGGGATGATTTCAATGGAGGATGAGCTTGATGGCACCAACTATCCTACGTGGTCGTACATGGTGTGCCACCTGTTGGTGCCAAAAATAGTTGGGGTATTGTTGTAGGAACTGATATGAGACTTGTGTTGTAGGCACCCGTTGCCACTTCACCTGTCTCCATTTGGGACTTCTCCTAAGAAAATAAAGAGTAATCTTTATTAGAATTGACTCCGGTCAAAGAATGGTGAAGTTGGTTAACCAAGAATAAGTTTTATTGTTTTTACTTTTGCCTTGCGTTGGTAAAAAGAGAACTGTGGGGGCGCCCACAAGGGACTAGAAATAGTCCATGAACTATAATGCATGCATTAGACTAACCTCTAATGGGTTAAAGTGTTGGTATTTGTTTGTGGTATTGTGTAGGACCAAGAGGAGTGCAAAAAGTCCCTAGAATTAAGGGAAAAGTGCAAAAAGCAGGTCCTACAAAGCAAAAGGCACCAAGAATGTGGGCACCTACTTTATGGAGGATCCCACAAGTCAAAATCAGCAAGAAAATCCAGTGCACTTTTTAATAAAAGCCTCCTAAAGCTGATTTTAGGGAAAGCTCAGCTTTCTGAGAAAGTATGCCTTAGGCTATGGGTAATCCCAACTACTATACTTTTGTTCATCTTGTCACATGTTTTTGTAGGAGGAGCAGGTGCACAGGTGGGGCATCTGCCCTTATATTCCAGCAGACCCCTACCAAAATGTCCACCAATCTTGCACTTAGCCTCTGCCTTGAGTGCCAAATGGATCCTCTCTTTGACAGTCTTCACACTAAATCTATCTAAAACTTGACACAGATGCCTGAAAGCCCTTGCATGCTCATCCTTTTGTGCGTGATGGCATGAACCTTGATTATTGTTCTCCAGAAAAGCAGCAAGATTTAGGGCTCCTGGCTTGGAACAGAGGCTGTGGAAAAAGAAATAATCTCCCTGTAAAGGAAGATATATGCAAGCAGTCAGTTCATAGTGTCAAGGGTTCAGCTGGAACTGATGATATGTGTGATGGGATGATATTGAGCTAGAATTTGGTGGTGTCTATAAGGCCCTCCAAAGTACTCAGATGGATGTAGAACAATAGAAAGCTTATGAGAATTGTCGATATTCATGAAGCACAGATCTAAACACAGCCACTTATGGATCAAATTCTGTCAGCCCTAGGATGAATACGGTTTCATGTTAAAATTTCCCATATTGCATATGTTTTTTCCTCATTTTACATAGGTGTGTTTTAAGTTAGTGGACACATTCACTGGAAATATGTTAGAACTGTTTGAAGATACTGGGTCTCTTTTCTCACAATCTTTAAAGTGAAAAGTCAATTATCTGCTAGCAGAATTCCATAGAAGTGGAATGGAAAGGAAATTGCAAAGAATTTGATGTGGTCAAATTGGCGCTACCATGTGAAATTTGGAGCCAATCTCAATGTTGGAGAACATTTTTCTCTTTTCTTGTCACCACTTTGAATTTGTCAATTCATTATACTTGTTCTACTACCTGTCAACATGTCTTTTCTTAAGAAATTTCAAGTCACTGTGGTGTGACATTGTCATCGAATCTAAAGTAACTTTTTTGATGAAGTTCTTTGGTGCAAGGGTCAAGAAACCCTATGTGGGGTGAAGAATTTGACTTCTACGTTGAGGAGCTTCCAGCCCAGGTCATCTCCTTTATTTTGCTTCCTTTTGAAAAGGGTTTCCAAGCTGTGATATGGCTTCTTATATTCATATTAGTCTCCTCAGAATTGTACTGCTTCACATTACCTATGAATGTGCCTACTTTGATAAAGCTTGAAGTGTCTCATCGTAATTTTGTTGCTACAATTCATTGTGATTGGCAGATAAAGATTGCAATTCATGACTGGGACATAGTTTGGAAAAGCACAATGCTTGGGTCTATGACTCTGCCAATAGCAGCAGAAGGACAAACAGAAGCTGTTTGGTATACCCTAGACAGTCCATCTGGGCAGGTATCTAGAGCATTTGTAAAGATGTATTTCATGTATCCTTCTCTTACCAGTGGTCAGATGGCACAATCTTCTGTTGCTCTGATATTTCACAATCATCGTGTGAAATGCAGGTTTGCTTGCAGACGACCACAAAGCGGTACCCTGTTAGTGCTTCTGGGTAAAATGTCTGATTTAGAAAGTCTTTCTTATAGATTTATTTCTCAGGAACCTGAACTTCCCTCTATTCTTTGCAGCATATCAGTGAACTTTTTGGAAAGTTTTTGGCTTTTACAAAAGTCAAATGGAGATACTTGTTTGTGATAATTTTTTTGATGTCAGACTTTCTATCCAAGTGTGTCCAGCTATATAGGCAGAGATTTGACAGGGAATCAGTTTTGGAAAGTAAAACCAAAGTCTATGGAGTTGCCAAACTTACTGGCTTGCTGTAGAAAAATGGCCAGAAAAACCAAATCTTCATATGCCTTGTCGGAGAAAAGTTTATGTAATGCTGGAGTTTGTTTCAGTCTTAGTGGAGAAAAATCTCCACACAGCCTCCAGATAATTGAGCTTCTTCTGGATCAGCTTAATGGCATAATTCCATTTGGTTTGGTTCTTGTGCTTGCATTGTTCTGAGAAAAATTAGAGGTTGGAGAAAAAGCCAACATGATTCTCAGAAAGTTGAGGAGCTTTATCTGCCCTGATATAGAAGACCATGCCCCTGATTTATGCCGCCCCATTGCAATAGACAATATTAACCTAATCATTAAGTCTGTGTGCAAGATGAAGGGGCCACGATCCACACTTGCAGATATGGATCTGCCACAGCAACTGGGGGAATCTTTTATTTCACACTACTGATGCTTGCCGCTTAGAGTGTAGGCCAGGGTCTGTCAAAAGTGCCATTATGCCTATCATGAGAAGCCATTGTGGTAGGCCTATACATGCCGAGTATGCATAAAAGCAATAAACCATATAGTGTTTTTAGGTTTGCCAAAGATGCCCCTTCAAGATTTATAGGGCTTGATGCTAGGCTTCCATGCAGGTGGCATATTGGAACCAGGCCTCTCGCGAGGGGTGTGGGTTGGCAAAGGGAGTGCTTATAGATTTCCATGATCCATGATCCATTCTCCACCACGACGAATCTTGGTGTGCCCTAACAAGTCAATTGTACAATGTGAATGAGCTGGAAAGTGTAGTCAACCCTCCAGAGTCCATCCTGTGTCTACAAGCTAGGTGTAGCTCCCATCTAAGGAGAGTGATGGGCACAGTACATGAAAGGATCTGAAGATAGGCTTTGGAGGGTCTGTCAAGGGCCAGCGTTAGGTCTATTTATGCCCAATCTTAGGGTTTTCTTGAGGTCTATTTTGAGAGCCTAGACTTGTCGCCTAGCTGACCAGCTGGCCTGCCCAGGATTGACCTATTTTGGTGCCCAGTAGACCATGAGGTCAGGTGAGGATGGTCTCTGAGGTTGTTTGTGGCTGTCCAGCTGCTTGTTGAGGTTCTATGCCAGTTGGGAACAGGTTTCTAATATGCTTCACATAACCAACGGGTGTCCAATTGGTGCTGCATGCAGGGTGCTATGTTGTTAGAATATGGTTCCAACTACCAACTATCTTATCACTCTAATACTATATAGGATGTACTTATGCACGTAAGTTGTATCTCTATAATCCAATGTGTTTACATTTGATTATAGAGATACATGTAAGTTGTATGTACTATGCATGTACGCTGTATTTACATTGGATTATTTGTGCACGCGTGTGTGTATATAGATGGTGGTGTGTGGTCTGTGGAAATTGTGACCCTGCTCAGCCCTGGCTCCGGCCCCTGCTCAGCCCTGGTTTGGCCCCACCATAGCCTGCCCTGCCTTCCAGTTCAATCTGCCTCTCCTTGGAGCGCTTCCCTTCCACATTTTTTTGAATTTAAATTCTCTTGGACTGCTATCACATGATCCTTCCATTTACCTCCGCCTTCTCTCTATGTGTGTGTGTGTGTGTGTGTGTGTGTGTGTGTGTGTGTGTAGGAGATCCTTTGCATGACAAGGAACGGCATTCCTTGCTTTGGCCTGGACAAATAATGTAGCTTGCGCAGATAGTCAGATATCTTGGTCATCCTTTGGGGTGGAAACTGACTTGCAGACAACAGCTGGACTAGGTGCTTTAGAAACTCAAAAGAAACTGGAATACTGGAAACTGGCTACTGGCCCTTACATGTTCGTCTGCGAATTGTGCAATGGCCTATATTCAGTTCTATCTGCCTTTGATGATGTTTACCAAGAAGGACATCAACTCTTTTATGTGTGCTATTATGGAACTCTTCTGGAAGCTGCATCATCATCACAAGGCTCTTAGGCTTCTTTCTATGGAACATTTATGCACTTTAAAAATGCATGGGGGCTTGAATATTCTTAATATTCACCTGCATATCCTGGCCCACAAGAGAAAAATGATGTTCCAACTCATGCATACTGATCAGCCCTGGGCTGTTATGGTTTGTCATTTGCTATTGCATATTAATACTACAATATATGGTTTTTGGTAGCCAACACAATGGGATTTCGTCCTTGGGCACATTCATGGCAAAATTCGGGACTGTCCCTTTGTCACGCGGATGCTTTTTGACTGGAAAAGCATACTCTCACAACTGAAATGGAGTGATCGGGTTTCTCTGGATGGTAACTCACTGCACGCTGAAAGTATCCACCGGTCAAAGGATTTTGTTGCTCCACTGCCCTTATTTTATATGGTCCAGGGGTATTCGTCTTGTGGCAGATGTATAGGATGACACAGGGATGCATTCGCTCCTACTGGTGTTTGCTTGCTCAAATGCTTCAAGATTTCAGCTAGTACCTCCCCTTCAGCTTGAAGATCGCCTACGTGACTGGGTGCTTGTTTCAGATTTCACTACTTGACATCCTATTCCTTTGACATCTCTTACGGCGCTAGTATGCAAGGTTCTCTTGCCTTTCCCCTGGATTACAACCCGTGCAAACCATGTGTGGTCTATGAGGCACATGAAGGAACATGGTGGAAAGAGGGAGAGAGAGAGGGTAGGCTAGGGAGAGAGGAAGTGATACTCAAAAGGAGACATAATGAAATGGAAATGAAATGACTAGAGCAATGAACAAAAATGAGAGTACTCACATGTAGACTGAAGAGCTTGTAGCTTGATACTTGATTTTTGACACTAGACAAGTACAACTCTTATATAAGAGCACACACACACATATGAACACCTATGCATATGGTATGACTCCCAATATGACACGTGGCATCCATAGAACTCACTAGACTATAAAACACCCCCTAGACACCTAGTACACTCATTTTTGACTCACTTTGGCATCATATTCCAACACCCCCCCATGAAGGCAAGGTGAGAGACTACTGGAATGGAACCAAGAACAGAACATGACAATGACGGCCATCAAAACTGTGCATGCCGGTCTAGAACTAGACATGGTTCCCACACAATCTTAGAGGCAAGTGAGCATAACATAGAAAGCTCATCTAGCATGGCTCAGAGGCTCATCATGCATGGATGCATGATCAACTCAGAGGTCTAGGTGACCAATGCACCAACATCCTGGAACTCTCAAGCCAGGCATGATAAACAAATAGACCTATCAATGCCAATACATGGCTCCCACAGTACATTCCCCTCTTGACTCTAGGGACTCACTAGAAACATTGAGTCACACACCATAAAAGAACTACATCATTTTAGGAGGACTATCCAAGGCACAGTATCTTTATTGACTCTTCAAACTTTCATTTTAGAGGGACTACTCAAGGCAGAGAACCTTTAACTCAAACATATAAAAAATATAAAAGATTTCATTCATTTTATGCATAGCAAGGGCAGAGAATCCATGAGCCCGAAGTAGCTACCGCACAAGAGTGTGCACATCCTGATGCGAAGAAGTATGTCGGTCAAGAACTAGGCGAGGATGCCCTCGAATGATGTGTCGATGAAGGCCATAGGAGCAGCTACCAAGGGAGATCACGTCATGACTCTCAATGTGCCGATCGGAGAGTCACCGAATGCACAGAAGAGGCTCAAAAAAATGAGTGAAAGTGCTCAAGGGAGCTGCCCAGTTGAAGATGCAAATCATGGGCAGCTCAAATCAGATTCGTGAGCACCAACAAATCGGGGGCACCCGCGAATTGGGAGCAAAGTGAGGTGTGAAAAGAGTATTCCCTGCTGTCGGAAGCCTTAAGTCAATCTACTGGAGTGTTGGTACAGTCGAAATGCCTTGTGGATAAGCTTGGGAACCTCAAATCACTGGTGGAGGTCACGGGAGTCCAAATCTGAGCAAAAAATGCCAAAAAGTAGCCTAAAACTGCTCGGAATTGCCTTCTGACAAGTGTACGGACTCCTGGCACTGTCGCGCATCCGCTTGCAGAGGTCTGTACAACTGTACGAACAAAAAATAAAAAAAATTTCCCCCTCGAAATGGTGCGGGACAGGGTCGTTTATGTTTGGGCAGTGCCGAAATGTGAAAACACGTCAAAATCGGACCTCAAAAGGTCAAAAAACAGCCGCTGGATTGCTCCAAAACAAGTTTTTGGCGACCAACTGACGAGGAATGTCCGCCAATGCTGAGAGAGAACCACGAACTGATGCGGGAGTGAGCTGAACTCACAAACGAGGACTAGGAGCAATCACTAGGACACCAGAGTACTTGATGGCGAGGAACCATGGCGAGGCTAAGGGAAGGGAGGCTCTACCTTAGAGGAGAGGGGAGCTTCCATTTGTGGGCTTCTCTCATCCCCTCTAGATAGAGCAAGAAGAAGGGGAAGGTAGGAAGGGAGGCTTTGATACCACATAAAGGAACATGGTGGAAAGAGGGAGAGAGAGAGAGGGTGGAAGTGATACTCAAAAGGAGACATAATGAAATGGAAATGAAATGACTAGAGCAATGAACAAAAATGAGAGTACTCACATGTAGAAAGAAAGAAAGAAAGAAAGAAAGTTTATTAAAGTCTTCGGAAGACCAAAGAGCTTGTAGCTTGATACTTGATTTTTGACACTAGACAAGTACAGCTCTTATATAAGAGCACACACACACATATGAACACCTATGCATATGGGATAACTTCCAATACGACACGTGGCATCCATAGAACTCACTAGACTATAAAACACCCCCTAGACACCTAGTACACTCATTTTTGACTCACTTTGGCATCATATTCCAACACCCCCCATGAAGGCAAGGTGAGAGACTACTGGAATGGAACCAAGAACAGAACATGACAATGACGGTCATCAAAACTGTGCATGCTGGTCTAGAGCTAGACATGGTTCCCACATGATACATTTGCTCTTCAAAGGCTTTGTTCAAAAGCCTTCATACTTCTCACCGCATGCATTCTTTGCATCGGGTGTTGTGTCAGAATGGCTCACGGACGATGAATTGACAACCGCTTGATGATGTTGTGCAGAAATACTATTTTGATATGTTTGCAGCCCCTCCTCCTACTTTATCTGTAGGGGTTGATGCCCAGAATGTTTTTCTTCGAAATATCTGGAAGCGCATAAGCTTGATCTGCCTTTTACTGATCAAGAATTAAAAGCAGCATTGTCTAAGTTGGGGCGCTCTAAAGCGCCAGGTTGGGATAGCTTAACAGTTGAGTTTTTTGTTGAAGCTGAGCCCTGTTCTGTTGCACATGATTAATGATGCTTGGCTCTTTGGCACTGTGCCTTCATCATGGACAAGGGATTGCTGTGGTTGATACCAAAAAAGCCCCTATGACATTTTTCAGACTGGCGGCCAATTACACCGATGCCCATTGCAAATGTTAGGGATCTTATGTAGGCACTTGATTTATTTGGCCTAGCAGCTGGGCTCAAGTGAATTTCACTAAATCCAAACTTCTACCTCTGCGTGAGTGATTGGCATCGCCTTTTGTGGCATGGCCTATTGCTCCCTCCTGATTAGGTGATGCGTTATTTTGGATGGCATATCTCTTTGCTGCAAGAGAGATTTTGGGTACAAAAGATTTTTCATAAGCTAGAATATTGAAAAATTGTCTACTTGGCTCCTGCATGTTGCCTTCGGATTGTGCAGTCCACTCTTATGGCATACGTGCAGTTTCATTTGCTGCTTATTCTGTGGTCCTCTATGGACATTCAAAATTTATCACCAAGGTTTTTGGCGCATCAGACATGATCGAAAGGGGCTCCATCTTCTCAAATACAATTATGTTTGTTCGCCCAGGATGCATGGGGGGTTTGAGCATTCTCACACTGTTGATTTTCCTTTTAGAGCAACATCAGCCATGGGCTATTATGCTTTCCTGTATGGTTGGCTCTCTTCGAACATAAGCGAAGAAGAAATGCCAAAATAAGTACAACAGTGGACTTACCAAGGTCTATGATTTTAGGCCAGGACAGCTAGCTCTCTAACATGATGCCTGCCATGCCTTGTTCTCAGCCAAATTTCAAAATCTTATTTTGGGACCAATCCAAATCCATGACCCAGACCATAACAATACTGTTCAGCTCGAACAGATGGATGCAAATTTATTCTCCACCCAAACTGACATAAACAAGATAAATCATACAAGAATGGATGAGAAAGATGGCCCAAACAATCGCGTCCACCCACGTGTCCATTTGTATAGTGCTATTTGTTTCCCTATTCAGTACATGCATCTTAGGGAACATAGAATGTGAGGATATAAGACTTTCCTACGGAGTCTAGGGATTATCGTCTTATTGAGACCGGTTGACTCTATATTGAAACCTATTTGAATTATTTGAAGGGAAATTCTGGGAGCAGAGTCAGTGTTGTGATACTTTGCGCTCTTAGAAAGAAATTTACTCTGGGAAAAAACAGTGTGAATAATTTAAAATTGGATGTGTTATTTCGCTGAGAAGATACTTGGAAGAAGCTTTAGTAGAGGAAACATGACGATTTTGAATCTTGTTGCGGCTATCTAGACTTACTCAAAGATCAGGTCTTATTGAAATTTGAGACTGCTGGACTAAGAAGGGGTATGTTGAGGGACTCAGTCAATCTTTTGATCTTTTAATTTGTTTGGATGAAGTTATTGCTAACTCTGGAGGGCACCACTGAGATCATTAAAAGAGGCATTGCCATTGAACTCTGGCTGAAATTTCATGTCTTCTCATTTCTTCTTGAATTAAACCAACTATTATCAAAAATAGTAAAGGGAGACCTGAATATGCACCATAATTTTCCTAGTACCCTGATATATTTGTGGTCTTCAAAAGTTCCATAATCTCCAAAGGTTTCCTGTTGTTCTTTAGAGATATCCCTAGTTTTTTGGCTAGTACATTTAATATACATTTATCTTGTCCAGTAAACAAGAAAATAATTCGAGGTGGATGGCTTTTACTCAACCCCAAGGTATAAGAAGCCCAATGTTCATTGCCCTGTAGTGTGGCTTGCATCGCATTGGCGTTAGGAGCTCTGTTACGAGTTTCTTTTGCATTGATGACAGATGGAGACGTTCTTATAAGCTATGGTTTCAGCTACCACACTTAAAACTTGTCTTTCGTCATAAGCTTTTTACCATCTTGACCACATCCCATATTTGTTGGGAGTGAATTATGCAGCTTGGTCATGTTTGTTTAGCAATTCGCTTAACAAGGGCTTGAAGTGAAGCCTTTTGAGGCCAAATCTGTAATATTCGAATACTTGTGGCTTAACTTCTTTCCTGATGGCTGCTTGTTTATGGTATCTATGTATGGGTCATATGTTTACACAGTAGTTGTCTCTTGAAAGACATTTTTTGCACACGAGGAATTCCTTTTGCTCATCTTAAACCCTTCCCCCTCAAGCATGAATGTAGCTAGTGTTATCTCCTTGTGCAGTCAAAGTTGTAACTTATGGCAACATTTTCTTTAAGCTACCTTATCATAGGCTTTCTCAAGGATAAATTTTTGTGAAATCTGTTTTACTTTTCTCTGTGACCTTAATGTAGGAGTTTAAACGGGTTTGCTGGAGCTATTGCACGGCGGAGGTTGTCTCTAGATAAGCCAGTGGCAACAGAGGTTCGGACAAAACCAGGGCCACTACAAACAATCTTTCATCTACCCCCTGATGAGGTCTTTTACTTCTATTTTGTTTTGGTTGTTATCTTCTCTCTGTTGTATTTCCAATTTCATACACTATTCAAGAGCAGCTATTTTCAGATTGAATTTTTGTAACTGTAAATTGAGATTCTCCTTATTTCAGGTGGTTGAGTACAGTTATTCTTGTGCTTTGGAAAGGTCCTTTCTGTACCATGGCCGCATGTACGTATCTACCTCAAACATCTGTTTCCACTCCAATGTCTTCGCCAAACAAATGAAGGTGTGTTGCCTTTCAGTGCAAGAAATTTGAATTCCAAAAATAGAGAGTTGATTAGGCTCTTCTCTTGTTGTCTTTGGATTGTGTTGACCTGCATTTCCTTTCATAGATAAAAGAAGGTGAACCTTACCTTCTCATTTTTAAGGCAATTTTGAAAGTATTCTGTTTTATGAAAATATATATATTATGCATTGGGATTTGGTTCTTTGCTGGATACAAAATTCTTGAACTATGAAATTGACATTAGTGTGACCTTTTTGTGTGTGAGCTATTTGCATTGTATATCAAAGAAACTGTCACATGGTGTAAGCTGACTTCATTTTCTTGCCGTGTTAAGTTTCAAAGCATTCTTGCATTCATTGTCTAAGCACCCATTAGTGCTGTTTCATCTGAGTTGTTTGTGCAAGACCATAAAGATCCATTTTACATTTCTTGTTGTGCACTTTCATCCATGTTAACAACTTTGTGCATTTTCATCTGAGTTGTTTGTGCAAAACCATAGAGATCCATTTCACATTTCTTGGTGTCAATGCTTCGTAATGTCACTAACATGTTATACAATACTCAATTATTATAGATGTGTGAATCTAGGACTCACCTCATAATTCTGTGTTGTCACCATAGTCATTCAAGCATGGGGTTTATATAACGTTGGGATTTGTCTTTGGCAAACATTTTGTCCTCTTGTAAACCACAAGGTATGCATAGGTCGGACTTGTCCATGCCAAAAGAGTGAGCTCGAGGCTTTAAACTGTTGTTGTCTAATGCCCAAAGTGGTGGATGGCCTCTTTTTTGTAGTCTACATATTAACCGCTTAGGAAACCTTATGATAGGAAGCCTTGGTCTATCTAGCCTAAGAGACTTACTCATGTACAACATTGATAGCTAGCAATGGTTAAAAAACGCCATATGTTGGCGATAATAGTAGCACTTTCCAAGATGAAGTAAATATGCCTGCTATTGGTAAAGTACTGGTAGTGGTACTCAGCAAGGATAGAAATGGGGAAAGTATACCTTAGTAGATGGATATCTACTTTATCAGAGTAGAATCTGTATTCCGGATGATAAAGACAGTAGGCACTAATTGTTATTTGAGGGTTGTGATGGTCTGAGTGTGGGACATCTGAGCATTTAGAAGACTTATTGAAAACACAATTCTTTTGGCCTAGTATGGATATGAACATCCAAGATTATGTTATCAAGTGCCACAAGTGCCAAAGTTAAATAAGTTAGAACATCTTAAGCTATGTACTTAGTGGCATCTATTATAGATTTGATATGTGGAAAGTATCTTTATGGATTTTATTATTGATTTATCAAGAACACATAGAACTCATGACTCTGGGTGGGTTATTTTGATAGATTGACCAAGGTGGCTCATTCCATTCCAGCAAGAAAAAAGGCCAGAGGAGTTTTTAGATTACGTGGTTTACCCACCGATATTGTTATTGATCAGGATAGTAAGTTGATAGCCATTTTTGGGAGGGTTGTCTTTCACAAGTTGGAGATTAAGCTAAATATGAGCACGTCTGATTATCCGTAGTCGAATGGTCAAACAAACTGTTTCAATCAAACTCTGGAAGATATGTTGCGTGCTTATGCTAGAAACAATCGACAAAGAAATTGAGAAGAGCCTCTGCCGATTTTAGAGTTTGCATATAATAGTGATAAGCATTCAGCTTTAGATTTTAGTCCATGTATGTTGATGTATGTATTTCAGCCTAGAGCTCCATCATGTGTAGGCCCTAAGAGAGAGGATGCAACCGTTCAAAGACTTTCTCTAGGACATGCATTGGATATTGAGGCATGCCTTAAGAAAGGTTGAGATAGAGCTAAATTCTATGTAGATCCACGTAGATGCAATGTGGAATTTTTGAAGAAGGAGAAAGAGTATTTTTTGAGATTACCGGAGTCCTCTAAAACCCTAAAGATTGTTGAATGTCCTAAGTTGCCTCTAGGTATTGTGTGCATTCACTTCAGAGTATTGATAAGCTTGCTTACAAGGTAGCCTTACTAGAAGGATGTATGGTGCATTCAATATTCATGTATGTCATTTGAAAAAGCAACAACTCCTTGACAAGAGAGCCTTGTTTTTTGCATCCCCGGCCTCATGAGCTGGACCATAGTCAGTTGGAACGTGCATGGGCTCCATGACCGTGCTCATAGTCAACCGCAGTACTAGATCCTTCGGTAGGAGCTGTAGAGGGCAGCGGTAGGGTGGACAATGGACATCCTTTTGATTTAAGAGCATATGTTCTCAGCATTAGACATTAGATAGCGACACCACCTCCTCCCGGGGAGAGGCCCGGAGGTGTGGTCCCCTGTAGTAGGATGGAGCGGAGGGGTTTGCATCTCCGTCTCATAGACAATGGTCTAGAGGTTTATGATCAGGCCAAGCTTATCCCAGGACGGGTAGTTTGGATGGGAGAGTCCAAGATTGGGATCCTGAACGTGTATGCCCATGCCCCAGCGTGCAGACAACACCGTCCATCCTTCTAGAGGAGGCTGACAGAGTGTCTTTAGAATGTAGACTCTTGGATTGTTGGAGGGGACTCCAACAACATGGAGTTTGGGGAGGACAAGAAGGGTGGTGCCTCCTTCTCTGAGATGCCAGCAGCAGAGCGGAGCACTTGGGAGTAGTTCATCTTCATGATCAATGGCAGAGATCCGTGGCGAGAGCCAAATTACAACAGGATACCTGGCAGCAGCCTCTTCTCTTTCGGACAGAGGAGACATGATAGATTGCTTGAGAGGCTAGACCGCTTCTATGTTGGGGACTGGGCACTGCACAGGGGCGGCTCTACTGAGATTCTGGCAGGCACCACGATGTTAGATCACTCTCCAGCAGTAATCCACTTAGAGCAGCCCCGCCAAGGTCTTCCTAAAAGGGGGTCTGCATTCTAGAGGACCTCCTGTAGGACGCGGAGATTCAGCAGGTCATGGCAGAGATTTGGCAACAGTTAGAGAGGGCACCTTGCGAGGGCTGGGCTTCGTGGGTGGCCGACGTGATCCAGAGGAGCAGTGAGGAGTTGCAGGCTCATGCCCTTAGACGGAGGAGGGCCCTTCACAAGCGCAAGCGGGCACTGCGGAGAGACCTTGCCTCCATAGAGAGACTCAGGGAGGACCCAGGATCCCAGTGGCTTAGTGACAGGTTTGAGAGTGTGCGCCTTGAGCTTCAGGTTACGGAGATTTGATGGGCTGAGTTCTCCTATCACTCCTCCCGAGCCCGGTGGGTACAATAGGGGGACAGGATGACGAAGCAGTTCTTTAAGACCACTGGGCCCCGATCGGCAGGCTTGCAGTTGCAGCATCTACGGGATCCGCAGGGCACCATGCACTCTGATCTGCAGGAGATTTTAGACTTGACCACATGCTTTTATAGCTAGCTCTTTCAGACGGAGAGGATGACTTCGGCTTGTCTTGTGGCTCGTGAGTTAGTTTGGGATCACGTTCCGATGGTAGTCTTGCAGGATTTGTGCAGGAGTTTGGAGGAGCCTTTTACGGATGAGGAGCTTTGGGAAGCCCTCAAGGCTCTCTTGACCCAGAAGTGTCCTGGCGAGTATGGCTTGACTCCGGCCTTCTTCCAAAACTTCTAGGAGATTATCTTCACCCCGCTCAGGCTAGCCTGTAAGGAGATCTTGACACGCGCTCCCTTCCTCAGTCCCTGAGCAGGGGGTGGATTTGTTTGATCCCGAAAGAGGGAGATGGGTCAGACATCTGGCAGTGGAGACCAATCACTTTACTTGATACTGCATACAAGATCCTCGCCAAGATCTTGAGTTTGCGGTTACGGCCTCATTTTACTAACATCATCCTCGACACACAGATTGGGTTCGTTTAGGAGCGCAGCATCCTGGACAACATCTTCACGTTTTGGGAGGCAGTAGCTTGGTCCAGGGAGGAGTCACAGCCGTTGTCCGTCCTCTTGGATTTTGAGAAGGTTTACGATAGGGTGGAGTGGTTTTTCTTGGAGGGTACTATGCGGAGATTGGGTTTCTCAGGCAGATGGATTAGAGGAGTTTTCTGCGCTTTATGCGGGGAGCTCTAGTCAGATGCTTATCGGTGGGACACACAAGCGAGGCCTTTCCTCTCTCGCTCGGTCTGGCAGGGCTGCCCTCTCGTTCCCTTCCTCTTCTTGTTTGTGGCAGAGGCTTTGGGCTACTACTTGAGATCACAAGTGGTGGGCGTCATAGGGTTGAGGCTCCCAATTAGGAGGAGCTGCTAGACTCTGAGTTTGCAGATGACACGGCTTGTATGTAGAGGGCACCAGAGCGAGCTTGGAGAGAGTCAAGGGAGCCCTGGCTATCTACTGTGAGGCCTCGGGTGTGCAGATCAATTATACAAAATCCATAGGTTTCTTCACAGGCTCTGAGGAGACACAGGAGATTCGAGATTGGGGGAGTGACTTTGGCTTCCGCTAGATACCTCGGGGCCTAATAGCGAGATACCTCGGATGCCAGGTGGGTATCGATATTACAGCAAAGCAGCAGATCGCCCCGGTCCTCGAGAGTGCGCAAGCTTCTCTACTGGAGCTGGGCCAAACTCTCCCTAGCGGGCCGTGCCTTAGTGGCAAACGAGGTCCTTCTTGCCACGGCCTGATATATCGCCTCCTGCTGTGTTTTCACAGAGGGTGCATTGGGCAGCTCCGATGGTTGGTTCTGAACTTCCTTCAGGCAAGATCGGAGGACACCAAGAATACTAGAGCTCGGGTCGCTTGGCAGGCGGTGATCGTGCCGCAGGCATTGGAAGGCTTGGGTATCATTGATCCGGAGATGCAGAGCATAGCCCTCTTGGGGTAGTTGGTTGTGCGCGGCCTCACCCCAGGTGCAGAGCTTTGGAAGCTCCTCTTACAGCAAGGGCTTCTCAGGAACACCCCACGCACTGGGGGACAGTGGCAGCATTCGCACAGATGGATCTTTTCAAAGGCCCCCCTTCCAGGGAAGGGTTCCCCCTTGATGAGGAGCCTCCATAGGGTCTGGTAGAGATTAGCAGGGGGCCTCATTCGTGCTCAGCCCAGATGTAGAGAGGAGTTTGAGCGTCAGTCCCTTGTTTGGCACCCGAAGATTAGGGATCAGGATGGATGTATGCTCCGGCAGCTGACTCACATTGGTTGGGCACAGTGGGAAGGTGGACCTGCCAGCTCCTTTGGCAGGTGGAGCAGATTATCCATGGAGGCAAAGGCGAGGCTTGGCGCCTTAGTACATTTGCGAGGGGGAGGGCATCGGATGAGAGAGATTGACCTAGCCATCCCTGAGTCTTGGTGGGAAGGACTTCGTGTGTGGATGGACAATAGATGGTTTGGTCAGTTTTCTCGGACTGGTGTTCCCTTGAGGATGATGATGCAGCGATGCAGCACACAGCTTGGTTTTTTCTTTGTAGGACCTGGAGGCCTACTCTAGGCACTCACTGTGAGAGACCTAGAGATGGATGGGAGTCTGGATGGGATTCATTGGCAGATGATTAGAGTGGTGGGACGTTTAGGGAAGGAGTGGCACATTGATCCTCCCAGTATCCCAGAGCAGGATGCCCCAAGATGGCGCCTTTGGCTTTGGGAGGGTAGGTCCTTGAGGGAGGTCTAGTGGGATTCGAGAGAGTGGTTTTGGCCCTCCAGGGGCAGCCTTGCTGAGCAGGTGGACGAGGTGCCCTTCTTTTCCTACACCACACGGATTGGCAGGAGGCTTCAGATGGACTCTTCGACTTGGACCCCTTTGAGGGAGAGGCAATGGGTGGCCCAGAGAGTGCCCCAGGAGGTCCGTTCTAGGTTTTGGTTGCAGCCGAGAAAGATCTCCTACTTCTTCTGGTTGGCCACTTGCCCATCGGCTCGTGGTTGGAACAGATACGGGTGGAGGGGCAGTGTCATTGTTGCTCTGCTGGTTTTCTGGAGACGATCCCTCACTGTCTCTGGAGCTGTCGCAGCGCAACGAGGATTTGGATGGGAGCCCTCAGGATTATGACCCGTATGCAAAGCCTTCAGAGGGTCTACACATGGGGGATGGTGGCCTAGTTGACTAAGGGAAGACACACGTTCTAGATTGATGAGGTCTCCCCAGCTTACTGGATACAGGGTCAGAACATTTTGAGGATAGAGCTCCATAAGGCGGTCCCTCCTGAGTCTTGATAGCCTCGTTCCTCATTCTCCTCCGGAGGACAGCATATGGGAGGTAGTAGCGAGTATCGCGGCGTGGAACATTTGGGTTGTTCGCTGCAGTTTGGTGATGGGTGAGCATCAAGTTCCACCCTCGGCTACCTTGGTCGCCATCTAGCAGGATATCATCTACACCCTCCGCTCCACTTGGGAGTGTGGGACCCTATGCTCTAGGGCGACTGAAGCATGTCTTGATGTGATGCCCCAGATGTGATTCCTGAGGTATTATGACTCAAAAGATCTGAGGGAGATATCACCCATGGATACATGGATGTGAACTAGAGTCATTGACTATCCAAACCAGAGATGCACCACACTCTTTGTACACGATGTCACTTGACTTACGTCTAGACTCACGAAACCGACCATGGGACACCGCCCTAGATAGGAAGAGATCACATACTACTTCAAAGGAGAATTATTGGATAGGAGATGTCGAGATTGCGCACCAAGTCAACAGGAGACTAGACAAGTCAGTAGGAGACTAGGCACAGGCCCAATGAGCATTGGTCTTATCCAAAGTACCATCAATGTGGCATCCTAATATCAATTGCCTCACGCCAGTATATCCTATAGATAGAAGCAAAGGACACCAAGAGCAGATCTTAGACATGTTCTAGAGACACCACGACTCCAGATGGGACCCTAGTCAGCTCCCACGTCTAACACATGACACATTACGCAGGATAGGATATAATAGAAACTCCTCCTGACACACGGGTTTCTTTCCTGGAGTCATCAACAGTTTTCTCTTGATGGTGCGATAGACACCTCTAGTTCCGCCCATGGGGGTGTTCTCTCACGATGATTTCAATTTTTGTGGTATAGGTTTTTTTGGGCCCTAATAAAATTTTCTTTCTTTCATCATCATAGGAATTTTTTGTGACACATGAAGTTTCTTACCGGCAGTCCCTAGTTTTCATCAGTAGTTTTTCCTTGGTGGTGTGATACATAGCTCTAGTTCCCGCATGGTGGTGTACTTCCATAGTGATTTCAGTTTTTGAGGTCTCATATCTTTTTTGGCCTTCTATAGATGTTAAGAAATTCTTTCTTTCTCCTTTTGTGCGTGTGTGTGTGGGAACCCCCCTTTCCCTTGCACGCGCATGCGTACACGTACGCATGCACGCATGCGCGTGCACACGCACAAAACAAAGAAAACAAAAAAGGACGACCCAAATCCAGAAATTATGGAAAAGGGAAGCATCCTTTGGTTGCTGTTCTCCTGCGTCACTTGCCTTTCAATGGGAAATAATGAGACTTTTTCTATTTTAGACTAGATCATAAGAAAGTACCTCATTGCTATGTAAATTAGCAAAGCAACTGTATTTTTTGATATCTCATTTAGATAAGGGCTAGTTTATACATTTTTTAAACTTAAATTATGTTGTTTTGTGTTGAAGGTGGTGCTTCCATTTGAAGATGTGGAAGAGGTAAATTCATTTTTTAAATCTTTGGGGCAATTTATGTTTCTCAGATGTAACATTGTCTATTTTTTATGCTGTTTCTGCTTATGGTGGTACTGATTTCAATTTGCAGATAAAACGAAGCCAGCATGCATTTATAAACCCTGCAATCACCATAATTTTAAGAGCAGGGTCTGGTGGTCATGGTGTGCCTCCTCTTGCAAGCCCTGATGGTATGTATTAAAATGATTGATGCTTCCAAAGCCAGCTTTAGTTGGCGCATCATTTATCGACAGTCACAGCTCTAACAACCCTTCAGTCTGGGTATTGACTGTTGTTTGTTACTACATTTGCGAGTAAAGCTTCATGATTTTGTGCATTGAAATGGCACATATGACTTAAACTCAAAGAAAATTTGGGAGCATGCACAGACCAGTGTGAGCTGATTTGCAGGTCGTGCCAAATACAAATTTGCATCATTTTGGAATAGGAATTCTGCATGCAGAGGGCTGCAACGAGCTTCTAACAGATTCAAGGAATTTCAAGAGAAAGCTAAAAAGGTTTGTCTAGAAAGAATGCCATCTACCACTGGTCGATTGAAGCTTTCTTGATACTGGTTGAAAAAATCCATCATCACTTTATAGCTTAGGGTCTGTTAATTCTTTTGTGCATGTAACAGATCGTAACATTGTCACTTCATGAAGGTTATGGCCAAAGTCTTCCTACATCTGAGTTTGCATCTCAAAACAAGAAACAAAAATCTCTATAAATATCCGTGGAAGAATTATCAGGCTCTAATTTGTTATCAAAATTTTATACAGCTCAACTGCTTGCTGCAGCTCTAAGTAGGTACTCCATCGTACAGCCAACTCTATCAAATAAACAGGACCACAAACAAAGAAAGGCATATAAAGAAAAAAAGAAAGTAAGAAAGTCTATTAATGTCCACGGGAGACCAACAGGTCTATGGGACAGCATAAAGGAGGGAGAAAGAAAGAAAGTTTATTAAAGTCTTCGGAAGACCGATGGGTCTATGAGATTGTGAAAAACCTGGTACAAATGAGCTGTGGTGGTGGAGCTACTAAAACGAGCATCCACACCAATGTAAATGCAAAAATGCAGAATGTCAGTACTAAATCCTAAGTACAACATAGTCATGTCGGTAGTCGACTATCTCAACATCATCATCATCATCATCATCATCATCATCATCAGGACATCAGGGTGGACGAGGCAATGGGGGCATGAAATCGGCGACGATAGAGTGCTGTCGGCCACTCAAGGTGCAGCCTTAGCATGTCTCCTGGTCATAGCTCTGCGTCTAACCAGGGCTACTGTGACCCTTGTCGGGCGGGACCCGACTCTAAACAGTGAGGGGATGTCCCCAAGTGTGATCTGTGTGTCAACCCTCTGTCTGAGCTGTCAGGTCACAGGCTCCGGGTCACGGTCATGTCGAGGCCTCGTCCTGTGGTTATTAATGTGATCTGGTTGAAAAAACTCCGTGATAGAGCTCTGAGAGGGATCAGCCAAGGAAAAAGTCTGCTTGCTCCTATCTCCGTGCTCGCAGTATCCTCTCGCGGTGTTTGAGTGCCTCATGAACGAAACCTGCCAAACAACGTTGGTATGGGTAGGAGATGAATTGGGCCAAAATCACATAGTTGTCTCTGAAGAGGCAGTAGAAACGTCTGCGGATCTCATAGTAAACAGGACACCTGAAGTATCTAGGAGACTTAAAAGAGAGAGAGAGAGAGAGAGAGAGAGAGAGAGAGAGAGAGAGTCTTTTTCAAAGTCTTTGAAAGCCTGAAGTACCTAGGAGACTTAAAAAACCAAATACAAAAGCTGAATGGATGGTGCCTCTAAACTGGCCTTTGCACCCAAGACAAGTGCCACATAAACATAGAAATACTAGTACAAAAAATGTTTAAGCCCATGGAAACTGGTGTGTGGCATCGTTGCGGTGGTCCTGTAGATGCTGGCTGAGGAGTCGAGCCCCATGACAGACACTTCTACTATTTGGTCGCTATGTATGAGAGAGAGAGAGAGAGAAAGAAAGAAAGAAAGAAAGTGTATTATTGTCCACTAAAGGCCAAAATGGGCCCATGGGACATCAAGAACTCTGCGTACAAGATAGCACAAAATCAACGTGCCACAAAGAAGAGGCATCGTCGAATATCATCTAAGTGCTACGCAATACAATGCAAGTGAAAGTACATAATGTTAAATCTGAGCCTAAATACAAAGTAAACTAGATGCAAGGAAACTGCCCCTAGGTGCAAAATGGGGGGATGAGTACAATATGCCAATGCAAAGATACAAGTCCAGGTGTCACGGAGTCTGAGAACCAAAATAATACTGGAAATCCTGTCCATCGACTCTGCCTCCTGCTATGAGAGTACAAATCTGAGCAAAGGTGAGGTGAGCGGCTGGTGGGGCGAGATCTCCATGAGTAAGTCTCCTCTGAAAAGCTGCCATCATCTTGGATGAAGCGGCGAGAGAGAGAGAGAGAGTTTATTTACGTTTACGAAAGACCAAAGGGTCCATGAGACTGAAAACAAACTAGATACGAAAGCTAATAAAACCCAAGGCTGATGTCTCGGATGAGAAATAATAGGTGTACATTGCACTATTGTTGTGAGAGAAAACTCACAATGGTGAGAAAACTCACAATGGGGAAGCAAACACCAAGGACAATTGTTTTGGTTGTCTATCAATCCCTCAAGTGTCCTTTAGTGGATGGACCTGTGTATGTTGTCTGTGGGACTAACATGATTGGACGACTGAGGAGAGAAAAGAAGAGCTCGTCTGACAATGGATTAGGATCTGGCGAGAGCTCGCGTCTAGAGAGAAAATGATAGAACGTTGTTGTCATTCGGCCTGTTTGGGTCCCATCTTAGTCTTCGTGAGGTGGCCCGTTGTTTGGCAAGTGCTATTGTCAATCCAGTGGTCCATCTCCCCACGTTGAAGAAAAAGGATATGTCTGTGGCTCTCATGTGAGTGTCCATTTGGGGTCGGGTTTGGCGAGTCGTGTCCTCTGGCACTGTCCTAGCTTGGGTCACCGGAGAAAAAATCCATGATCGTGCTCTGACTAGGCTCGGCCGGTCTTCTCCTCTGTGCTCGAATGAGCAGACCTCTGTGTCTTTGGGCCTCAAGAAGGAAACTAGCCACCCGCCACTGATCTAGATGTGGCAGGAACTCTCTAAGTGGGTCGAAACCGGTACTGAAAAGACAATGGTGCCATCCACGGATCTCATAGTATAGAGGGCATCTAAAAGCATAGTGATCCTCTGTCTCGATCTCCTTCGTATCACATAAAGTGTTGATCCGTCTCTCACGTCGGATGTCCTTTTCTCGTCCTATCTCAACCCGTAGCTTGTGTGAAGATACTCGAAACTGACCCATTGAGATCCTCAATGCATGTGGGAGATGAATTTGGGTGTAGCCCGACGGCTCAATGAACCTCACCTCTGAGATCCGTAAGCAATGATCTCTGTAGAAGCTGAGTTTCACCAAAAGCTAAAAAAATCTT
The DNA here is from genome assembly GCF_047967505.1 of Dipteris shenzhenensis. Classification (NCBI taxonomy): domain Eukaryota; kingdom Viridiplantae; phylum Streptophyta; class Polypodiopsida; order Gleicheniales; family Dipteridaceae; genus Dipteris; species Dipteris shenzhenensis. The sequence goes on along the minus strand of NC_141624.1, from coordinate 32,942,089 downwards.
CGAGCCACAAGGTGGTTGTCTATCCGTTACCCAATTCAACTACGCTCCTGGTCACCACCATTTAGCAAAGACAAATCTGAAGGCTCACCGCCAAACCTTGTATGAATGTAGGCAATTCCAGATACAATGCCTATGTGACTCCTTTCCGAAGGCACGACATCGCAAACAAGTCACCTGTCTATGCATATATCCCAGCCATGTGCCCATTGCTAGGGCTTTGTGAGCTATCAAACAAAGAAAAGAGAGATCTGCCTAGGAATGGAAACTGTCCCATAGCATTTGGCAACAAAGTATGTGCCTCTCCCAATGAGCTGCTGATGCAGGTGTGCTATTAATCCTCTGCATGATGCTAGGCAAAGGGTTTGGCAGGTTATTCCTAAATCGGTAAAACCAGATATGAGGGCTCTACTTGATGCACCTATTGGTTAATCCTCCACATGACAGGTAGAGGGTTTGGCAGGTTATTCCTAAATTGGTAAACCAGATATGAGGGTTCTACTTCACCAATGTAGAGTCCATGACTGCTCTCTTTTCTCTTCATAAGGGCAATGCCCCTTCCCCTTTTTTCATCACCTGGGTATCGGTTTCTTGGCTCTCTCTTACAAGACCCCAGTTGTTCAGTTGTTCAAGAGGCATGGCTCTTCTTGGACTTTCTTGGTTTAATGTCGCTTACTTGAGCCATGCTCTCTATGCTGTTGCTTTCTCTCCATACAAACTTGCACATGCTTCAGTAGTGGACACTTGGTGGGAGATCATAGCGAGCATTTCAGCCTGGCATATCTGGAATCCAGATGCATAGGGGCACAAAATGGCTCCTAGGTCCACCACCCCTCTCTCGTTGGCCAATATTTGGACCGGACATGGTCCTTGCTCTCATGACCATCTGTTCTGATATGCAGGGGTCTTTGAGGGCCGCTATTGCCAGGATGTTTACTTTTCTTAGGGAATGGAGAGTTATCCCTTCTTTTCAGATATTAGTTACAGGATTGAGGTGGCACTTCTGGCCTCATTCCTAGCTGTTTGGTTTAGGGCTCTACCCTCTCAGTTTATTTTCATTCTATGCATGATGTATTTCTTGCCTTCAGCTCTTTGCTCTTAGGTGTTTTTTCCTACTTAAAAGAAGTCTTTCTCATCAGAAAAAAAGAGTAGGAAATCCCATGATGCAGTCTACTATGCAGCAACCAATGCAATGTGGAATACTGATACAGCAATTAAAAGCCTCCTCTTATGTTTGCAGCCATATATCCAGCTACACTCCTCATCTTTCTCTTTACAGGTTTTATGAATGGGTTGGAATAATTGGATAGGGTGGATTGTTGAGCTTACTCAATGTCTCTTGCAGGAACAACGTCAGTCTGAGCTGAGAGCCCACAGCAGCTCATTCAAGGAAAATGCAGCTGCTTTAGCTGTTCTGAATGCTGAATATGACCTATTACCGGAAGACATTGAAAAGGGACAGCCCTTCATCAAAGATGATGTGCTAGTTGAGGTTATAAAGGTCAGTTCAATCATTAATCCATGGCTGTAGGTCTATTCTTATTACTCCCACTTCTCCCCAAAAAAGGAATAATTAAACAGTGTCTGTATGGAGCAGGAAGCTTGTGTCTATTTTTGAATGTAAATGTTACTCATTGTGGACTGGAAATTTCATGAGTGCAGGACGAGTTCCCTTGTAATGTTGAGCAGTTTTTTAAGCTGTTCCTCAGTGACGACTCAACGTTTATAGAACATTTCCGAGCAGAACGGAAAGATACTGATCTCAAGGTTAGTGCTTTACAATTTGTTTACAGAACTATGAAGTATTCTGTAAAATTGACAGTAATTTATAAGGAAACAACTTAAAAAGCTCTGATAATCCAGTTGTCTTATAGAAGTAACGTCCGCTTACAGCCAGCTCAAAGCTGGTTTAGAGAACGACTCCAAAATTATTTCTACAAGGGAGATTAGATTGGGCAGAGTAGTATGATTGAGTTTCTCGGAAACCCTTTTGTTTATCCGTGACGCCACCCTGCCAGATTTGCAATCGGTAGCGAGGCCTTTGGTGCAATTCGGACCGCCGTTCGTATACCACAACCATGCTAACTTTTTACCTTCTGATGGTGTACCTCTTTCCATTCCATGATTATATCTGAACTGCTTGTAGAGTGCACAGCAAGGGGACCATTTTTTCCTATGAAATACTAACTAGAAGAAAAGGCATCAGGTCCCCCTGGCTGTGGAAATCCTGGCATAATTGGACTCTGGGGAGAAATAGCATGATGCAATGCATATATTTGTAGTCTAAGGTCTCCTAAATGGAACCTGTCATCAGCCTTCGGATTCTTCAAAGGGCGGTAGATCCGAAATAATGAGCAAATTACTTAATTACAGCCACTTAGAAAATTCAAGACAGCAAACAAATCAACTTCCAACACACAATCCAAGAGCTAGAATGCCCCTGGTCTGCACGAGACACCAGATTGGCCCCAAAATCATTGGCACCCCTTGCGGTATTTCTTTAATTATATTCAGAAAGATCAAAATACAGCAAAGCCTCGACTTTGCACAGCACCTGAGAGATCAATCAACTGGGTACTCAAGTAGCCTTACTGTGGCTGGCAAGGCATCAAAACCCAATGCGAATTCCATGGCTATCCTGGCAAAAACCTGTGGGCAATCTCAGGCAGGAGTAGGGCATCCACCAACAACCAAAATACCTAGTATCTGGCAACCTTTGGCTCAACCAAACCCTATCAAACTAGGCCAGCTAGGCAGAAACCAACAAGAACACAAGCCTGGAAGACTCCTGGCAACTAGCAACCAATCTATCCCCTGGAAGGCTTCAACCAGTAGGACAACAAATCCAAGCTGTCCCGGGCACCTGGAGAGGTGACTGAAGGGTACAACACCTGTAAAAGCAAGGCAAAAGCAACCCAACTCTCCTGCAATATGCTCGACCTGTCCATGCTGCTCCTGGAAGCTTTTGAAATAGTTGCGAATCAGCAAAATGCTCCTCTGGTAGGTTGTGAAATATCCACAAGTCCTGGCAATCCCAACGACTGCACTTGGGAACCTGCGAAATGCTCTCTTCTGCCTCTAGTCATGTGCAATTGATCCGAACAGCCCCAGACACCTGCAAATGGTTTCTGGCTGCTCCAGATGCCTGCGACTGGCTCTTGACAGCTCTAGAAAACTTGCAAAATCTCCTTGGCACCCTCTTGGTAACCTGCGACTGGAGCTGGAAGCACCCGTATGGGCTCTGGCAACCTGCGACTGGTGCTGGAAGGCTGGAATGAGCAAGTCGACCTGTTCTGGCAAGCATGCACTTGATTCCTGGCTGCTGGTGGTTGCTCTCTGGGAGTCCTATCCAAGCTTGCACATGCACATTGGAGCCCTCTTCTCTTGGAAAAGCACCCTAGCCCCACTTTTGGGTCACTGATGCTAAATTTAGCTAGGGGATTTTTACCCCTCTCGAAACCACTTATCCCTTGCCCTTGGCCCTAGGAATTAATGCACTAGGTTAGCCTTTTTACCACTGTAGGGCTTGGGTTGTCACATGTAAATTTAATAATTCGAACCATGCCGCCGTGACCTACCCCCCTCTTGGAATCCTAGAAAATGTCCTCATTTGCTGTCCAAGTGACATCAAGTGGTAAATTCTGAAAATTACATCCAAAACGTGGTAGACTCTGCCTTTTCCAATATTTTTGCACAAATACCTGCATCTCCAATAATGCAAAAGCAGCATTACGAACCAAAGTACAGCAAATATATATATCAGATGTCTCTGGAAATACCAAAGGATATCTGGAGAAAGACCAACAGATGCTTCCGTAACAACCTTTAGACAGGACCAACAGAGATATCTGTCCGAAAAGAAACTAGCAGATATATAATATGGTAGAGGTGCACATAACCAATCATATACATCCAATCCTGCAGTGACTAGTACACTGATCATAGGCCTCACGGCAGAAACACTGCCAGCAACCAATACCTTAGGTGATACAATCGGTTTCACCAAGCGACCTCATGATATCTGATGAGCTGTCTGAACCAAGGGAGTAGAAGTGCTATCCCCCTCTTGAGCACCAGGAAATGCTCCAACCTACGCTCTACTGAGGCTCAATGACCCATAACCACAGGTTGCTCTATCTGAAATGCATCTAGGTAGAGCTGCAATACCTTAGGTGATTCTGCCAGTTCACCCTCTTCCATCCACCTCACATCCAACGCTGGGTGATTCTGAAATTTAACCAAGTAGCGACGGGAAATTCTACCCTTAACCTTTCGTTCCTCATGTGCCAATATCTGTTCGGGTACCAGAATCTCATCCTATTCCTCAACTTCAGGATGTTCCTCTAGAGGTATATCTTGTGACACATCACCCTGGAACGGTTTCAACAAGCTCACATGGAAGGCATTATGTATCCTCCTGACACATCCCAGCACTCCTGAAACCCCTGATCTGCAAAACATCCACACACAACATCAGAACTGAGCAGGCTGCTCACCACCCAAACGTGACATCTACGGGATGTGATCCCGAATCAGAAAATGTCCCCTCCGAGCCACGAGCTGAGCTACTGGCACGAACTCCCAATTAGATCCAAACCAGCCTGGTGTCCCATACCACCAGGTGGCGCTGTGAAGCCCTGGATCTGCCACTGGGCCTTGGGCTACGCTAAGATGCAGGCGCGCGTCCGCGACTCAATCCAGGATCAGACCTTGCACCTGGGAACGAGACTTGCTCCCAACTGCACACTGAGAACTGAACCCCCTGGGCCTCTTTTATAGACTCGGGCCCCTGGCGCCAAAAATAGCGAAGACCTATAAATAGTTCGTACCCTTGCCACTCAACCCGAGAATCAAGCCTGCCTAGCTCTAAGCCTCCCCAGGCTAACCTGAGCTAGTTCTGTGTACCTAGTACACGTCAGATACCAATCCGTGCACATGACATACTCCCCCTCCTCTAAGAACTCACTCCTGAGTTCGCTAAGAAATTTGGAAATGTTCTTTGGAGGTTTTGTAATGTCTCCCCGTGATAGTACGATTACGAATCTGTCTTTCACGAAATTCAAGAATACACTCAGGTTCGTGAGGAATAAAAGTCAAATCTGTAACTTCTATAATCTCATGAGGAGAAACAAGTTGATCATCTGCACCCAAGACTTCTTTCAGTCTACTGACATGAAAGACTGGATGTACTTTAACATCAGGAGGCAATTCTAGTCGATATGCAACTGGTCCAATTCTTTTAATGACCTTGAATGGGCCACAGTATCTGGGGGATAATTTCGGAACCAAACCAGTACTTAGGCTCTTGGATTCCTTAGGAATTCTCAAATATACCATCGTTCCTTCAGAGAACTCTCTGGGTGAACGATGTCTATTAGCATAAAATCTGTCCCGATCTTGGGCACTTCTAATAGACTCCTTGGCAAACTGCAACATTGCCTGCATATCGAGCAAGAAGTTCTTAGCAGCATCATTTTGAATCCCTTTTAATCCAACCATAACTGGTGACTTAGGTTGAAACCCGTACATAAGCATAAAAGGACTGTAACCTGTACTAGAATGCTTTGCACTGTTGTAAGCAAATTCAATCATAGGTAGATAATCTTCCCTTGAAGATTGTCTCTTAGATACATATGCCCGAAGCAATTGGTTGACCTTTTCTGTACTGCCATCGGATTGTGCATGATCCGAGGAACTCATACTTAGAGTAGTTTCTAACTTCTCAAAAACAAGTGTTCAAAAGTTACTTGTAAACTTTGAGTCCCTGTCACTGACTATGTCAGATGGCAAACCATACAGCTTGAACAAGTGGTCCACAAACTCGTGAGCCAACTGAACAGCTGAAATAGTTGTTCTTGTAGGTAAGAATCTAGCCATTTTTGTCAAACGGTCGACTATGACCCAAATAGAGTCATGACCCTTGCGCGTTCGAGGTAAACCAGTAATAAAATCCATGGAAATACTTTCCCATTTATTACCAGGAATCTGTAATGGCTGTAATAAGCCCGCGCTTCTAAGGCGTTCTGCCTTAGTAACCTGACAAACTCGGCAACCTACTTAGTTCTCAATAAATGCACGCATCTTAGGCCAATAAAAGGTATGCTTCACAAAGGACAGAGTCCTATGTATACCCGGATGTCCAGCACTAGGAGCATCATGACACTCCCAGAGAATCTTGGATTTAAGGTCCAGAACATCAGGCACACAAATCTTTTCATTCCGGAACAGCAAGCCATACAGCTTGAACAAGTGGTCCACAAACTCGTGAGCCAACTGAACAGCTGAAATAGTTGTTCTTGTAGGTAAGAATCTAGCCATTTTTGTCAAACGGTCGACTATGACCCAAATAGAGTCATGACCCTTGCGCGTTCGAGGTAAACCAGTAATAAAATCCATGGAAATACTTTCCCATTTATTACCAGGAATCTATAATGGCTGTAATAAGCCGGCGCTTCTAAGGCGTTCTGCCTTAGTAACCTGACAAACTCGGCAACCTACTTAGTTCTCAATAAATGCACGCATCTTAGGCCAATAAAAGGTATGCTTCACAAAGGACAGAGTCCTATGTATACCCGGATGTCCAGCACTAGGAGCATCATGACACTCCCAGAGAATCTTGGATTTAAGGTCCAGAACATCAGGCACACAAATCTTTTCATTCCGGAACAGCAAGCCGTTCCTAATCATCCACACTGACCTCCTGCCGCCTGTATCCTAGGTGGCACAATCCCTGAGTCCTGGTCAACCATGGAGCTCCCATCCTGGACTCTCTGCCAATAAGAACTGAAATGACTATCAGTTACGTATAGCCCTCTCAAGGATTGAAATAGGTCTGAGGATATTTCCGTAAATGACAAAGCATTTACAAACTTAACTCGACTTAAGGCATCCGCCACACTATTAAACGAACCCTTGCGATAACGTATTTCGAAATCAAAATCCTGCATTAATTCTGCCCATCTAGCTTTCCTTCCTCTCAATTCTGAGCCATCACAATCAGTCAATACAAGGAACTTTGAACCATACAAGTAGTGTCTCCAAACCTTAAGAGCATACACTACAGCATAAAGTTCCTTCTCGAGTGTTGGCCAACGATACTGAGTGTCGTCTAGCTTCTTACTCTCGAAAGCTACAGGTCTGCCCTCTTGGAATAGAGTTGCCCCAATCGCATAATCACTCGCATTGGCCTCTAAAACATAAGGCCGGGTAGGATCGGGTAATGCAAGAACGGGTGCTTCCTTGATAGAAAACTTCAAGGTTTCAAAAGCCTTGTTCATTGCATCATTCCAAGAGATTGGTTGGGTAGACCTGCGTCCACGACCTTTCAATATGTTGGTCAAGGGTGCCGTGATATGTGAATAATCACGCACTGACTTCCGAAGAAATACCGTAAATCCTAGGAAAGAACGAAGTTGTTTCACAGTCTGAGGGATAGGCCATTCTAAAACCTTCTGGATACGATCCAGATCAATGCTAATACCTTCAGAAGAAATCTTGTGTCGTAAGTAAATGATCTCCTTCATAAAGAAGTCACATTTACTCATCTTGGCATAAAGCTTATGCTGTCTTAGAACAACTAAGACAACCCGGAGGTGTCCTATGTGATCCTCAAGCGTTTTACTATATACCAAGATATCATCTAAGAACACTACAACAAATTTGCCCAGATAATCTTTGAACAAATCGTTCATCATCTGCTGAAAAGTAGCAGGAGCATTGGTCAAACCAAAAGGTAATACGAGGAACTCGTAATGACCATACCTAGTCCGGAATGCGGTCCTATCTATGTGTTTAGCATAGATACGGATTTGGTGATAACCCGTACGCAAATCAATCTTAGTGAAATACTTCGCTCTGGCCAAACGGTCTATCAAATCATCGGAACAAGGTAAAGGATAGCGGTTCTTAATTGTGACTTTATTTAATCGTTTATAATCTATACACATTCTCTAGGAAGAATCTTTCTTCTTTCTTAAGAGGACAGGTGCACCCCAGGGTGATTTACTTGGGCGGATATAGCCCATATTCAGGTAATCCTGAAGCTGGATAGCTAACTCATCCTCCTCTACCTGGCTCATCCTATAAGGTGGTACACTGATAGGTTGAGCCCCTGGGACTAAGTCTATGCGATGATCTACTGCCCGTTCTGGAGGTAAACCTTCCGGCAGTTGAGCTGGGAATATGTCCTTAAAATTATCTAACAACATTCTCAATTCACGGTGTTCAAACACACTTAATTCATTCTTGTTAATTACCGAAACAATAAATGAAGAAAGTGGAATCAAAACACACTGATAGACATCATAATGAGAATTGTTTAATGTATTCCGAAGCTGCATCGCAGATACAATAGGCCCCTGAGAAGGGGGAATTTGATCACACTGAATACAAAATTGGGTGTCCTTATCTACAAAAGAAAGCGTATGCTCCGTCCATCCGATCTGAATATTGTGGGTTTTAAACCACTCTATCCCGATCAACAAGTCTACATGCTCCAGATGCATAACATAACATGTAAGAGCTCCCGTGTAGGCCTGAATCCGGATAGGAAGCGCTTCAACCTTGCGATCCCAAAACTAGCTGGAAGTTGCACCTCGTAGGTGTGATCGCTAGGTACTGTGGACAGCCCCATCTTCTGCACAAATTTGTAATTAACAAAATTGTGAGAGCTGCCCGGATCAAAGAGAATGTGAACCTGTTGGTCCCTAACTTCTCCATAAACTCGGAAAAGATCATGGGAACCAAACAACGAAGTATTGAAAGTACAATTACAAGAGAGTGGGCAGGTAATGACATTTATTGAAATACCTGTCATCGCGACTTGGTTTGCTCCCTTGGCTGCGGTACGTGGACCCGCCTGGAGCTTCGGTCCTAGCACCAACTTTTGGTTCTTCCGCTTAGGACACTCATTCTTTGTGTGGCCCCGCTCCTCGCAATAGAAGCATCGTCCTTCTTTCTTGAGCCTCAGAGTGCGAAGGAAATGGGCTTTACCATTCTTTGCTGGAGTTAAGCTCTTCCTGGAGGCGTTGTCCGTAGACTTCGTCTCTGCAATACCAGTCGTATGCTTAAAGAACTTGCGTTTGTTCTTTCCACTCGTATCGGTAACTGTGGTTGCCTTGGTACCGGCCATGGTATCATCATATATGCGTGCATATGTCATGGCCTCCTGCAACGTTGTGCACTTGTTGTTCTTTATCTGCAACTTGTAGGAGTCTGGCAAACCATCCACGAAGAAACCTAACAAGGTTACTGGATCCATTTTAGTGGCCCTGGTTTGCAGATCCCTAAATCTTTGAAGATAAACTTCAAAGGTCAAGTTTAATTTTGACATATCGAGGGCCTTGAGCTTGCCAACGATATCGTAGTCATCCTCCTTCTTCAGGAACTCCTTCCTGAAGATGCCCTCAAAATCTGTCCAAGTATCAGGCTTAGGCTGGAGTTCTTTCCACCATAGCAAGGCTTTACCTGACATAAACCCTGCTGCAAGCTGAATCTTTTTCTCATCTGGATAGGGGTGGAATTGGAAGTGTACCTGCCACTTGTGCAACCAAGTGTCAACTACCTCCTTTGTTCTTGACTTTTGGTCACCGGGAAAAGGATCTGGAGTTATATTCGGGCCTAGCACCGAAGCCATGGCATCCACATGCGTGAGTGCCTGTACAGTGCTAGCCAGAAGAGTGAGAGTTGCTTGTATCCCCTGGAGTTGCTGTGTCAACCCCGATTGATTAGCATTGACCTGCTCGAATTTGCCATCAAGAGCAGTCGTAAATTCACTGAAGGCTTTCTTAGTTATTAGGTCGTCATAGAGACCCTGATCCTCCTCTCCCAGAGGAGTGTAATCCAAGTCCTGCTCTCCCATGGTGAACTCGGGATTTTGAGCATCAGACATGGCTGAAATCTGATTTGAATACAAACTGAGAGAAATAACTGGCTGAAACGAAGTACAGAGGAGAATGGAGCAGAAGAAAACCGTCCCGAAAGATGCTGACAGAAGGAGATGCTGGAACCTTGCGAATCGGAAGCCCACGAATCCCGAGACCTCTCCGAACCCGCAACCGTATGCGCGTGCTGCTGGAGTAGCTGTATGGTCTGCTGACGCAGGCCGTACGGTCTGCTGACATGGACTGTACGGTCGCTGACGCAGGCCGTACAGATGCTGACGGAGGCCGCACAGTGCTGACGTAGCTGTACGGCGTCTGTACAGTCTGCAGGTACAGGTGCACAGACAGATTTCGCAGCAGCAGATGCAGGGCTGACGCAGCTCGTACGGTACTGTTGCAGGGCTGGCGCAGGTATTCCGTACAGTCCGTACGGTGCTGATGCAGAGCCTTCGATGGCTGTCGCAGGCTGACGCAGGCAGGGTGCGGATGCAGAAGACTGCACGATGCAGGGCAGTGCTGGCGCAGACAGGGTACGGATGAGGCAGGCTGGCGCAGAAATCGAGGTGCTGCCTCGAAGCTGTAGGCTGGCTTGTGGGTAGGCTGGTACCCTGCCCCCACCTATATAGGGTGCAGGGCGGCCTTATTTGGAAGCTGTACTTCCAAAAAAGGCCAAGCCCTCCTAGCTTTGGAAGGGTGCTTTTTCGAAAAAAGCACCCCCTGCGCAGGCTGCACGCAGCCCTATGTGCAGGCTGCTCGCAGCCTTCTGCGCAGGCTGTACACAGCCTGTTGCGCAGGCACTCAAGCCTCTCGTTGCCCCCAGCCTACTCCGTACCATCCCAGGTGCCTCTTCCACGCCTCCCGTGCTGCTCTTTTCCGCCCCTCTCTCCTGCTTTTCTGCTCTCTTTCCCCTTCCTCTAGCCTTCTCTCACAGGCCTTCAGAGATCTCGATTTTTCTCTCTCTTTTTCTTCTTCCTTTTCCCAGATATCTCTCCACCCCTCCTATCCCAGGTATCCAGCAAAAACGCAGCAACAGATTTCGAAATTTAGAGCATACCTGGAGGGAAAACTCGTCAAAAGTTCTCGCATCAGAAGTTCCTACCTTAGGAGTTGGCTCTGATACCAACTGACACATCCCAGCACTCCTGAAACCCCTGATCTGCAAAACATCCACACACAACATCAGAACTGAGCACGCTGCTCACCACCCAACCGTGACATCTACGGGATGTGATCCCGAATCAGAAGATGTATATTTGTTTAGGTGTGCACATGTATTCAGTGGGGACGCCCACCGTGACTAGAATTAGTCCACAGTGTGTTATTTTGCATGCAAAGCGCTAACAATTAATGGGTGCCATGGTGGTGCGCTTTAATTAATTGTTGCACGTACTGGGAAGAGTAATTTCCTTAGTGCTACGGAAGCCTAATCAGAGTCTAGGAGGCGGTTCGTGTGACCAAGTGCTTCGAAGACTCGAGAGTTGCCCTTAGTGGCATGTAATTAGGAAAGTAGTGTAGGAAATTGACAAGTGGCTTGTTGCCAAGAAAAGGAGCCTGAGAGCTCATGTATGATTTGGATTCACGTTTTGATATTGTAAGGATAACAGACAGCTTCCACGTTGAAAACTCTTGTACCTTGATTTCTTCATGAATAAAGACCTTTGGAGGGGTCTAGCCCGACATGTTGTCCTGGGCCCTAGTGTCTCTGTTGAGAGAGGGAGAGCAAATGAGAGTGTCTTTGCTGTCTTTTACGAGAGCTGGTATTGCATTGGTATTAGAGCTATTGGCTTGTCTCTTTCCTTGGAGATGACAGTTTGAGAGAATTGGACGCCAAATTGTAGCGCAGGTTTTGAATCCTGATGTTGAAGCCTTGAGGGTAGCGTTAATTCTGGGGTCGCACGCATAGCATACCCCAAACCCAAGAGATGGCATCAGAGATATCCTTGTAATGGTCCAGGATTGAAGACATCAATACTACCATTTCGATGGATGTTGGCTGCTAACCGATTTCTTGGACTTCCAGACCATTGTATCGAGAGGTGCTTGGCGTTGCGTTGAGCTTGATACTTCCGCGGGCCAGCCAAAGGTGTAACCTGCGTATCCTATTCTTGCATCATCATTTCGAATAGTGTCGGAGATGTACTGCTTCGTTCCAGGGGAGAGGAAGAAATTGTCGATTGTAGCAGAAACACGCTCTGGCGTATGCAGTCATGGCTCCATCTTGATTTCGACGCCAAAGCCCTGTAAATTCTGAGTCGTCGTTTGCTGACGTCTGACGGAAGACTTTTCGATGGGAATTCACGTGCGTCGTAAGGAGTTTTGGATGTATGTGCGTGCAGATGATTAATTGGCGCTGAGACGCTATTGCTGGCTAGGCGCAGGTTGCGCCATCGTTCCATTTCTGTGCAGGAGGCTCACAGTTGACACGTGTCACATAGGCAATCAGACAAATTGACGTGGCAAGTTGCTGACGTGGCATGCAGGCCTGAGGGGTGCTGACGTGGCAGTACATGTGGCAGCCAGATCAGATGCTGATGTGGCACTGATACATGGCAGACAGGTGGCTGATGTGGCAGACTTGAGGTTAAGCTAACCTCACCTTGGTTAGTGGACTGGTTAGAGGTCCAGTTAGTTGACCCAACCAGACCAGTCTGGTCACTGTAACTAGACTGTGACCAGTCCAGTTAGTCTAGTTGCAGACTAACCAGACCAGAACCAGTCAGTCTGGTTAGAGTAACTAGCCAGTTACTCCATCTGGTTATTGTTCTTTCCCAAAAAAAAAAAAAAAGGGACAGTTGCAGACACTGTTTCTGCTAGCAGATTTGACCTGCCTGTCAGACTTTTACTGTCAGAAAAGCAGCAGAAACACAGTAAAATCAGAGATTTGCAGAAAAAGAAAATGCATGCCCTTGTACACTGGGAAGATGAATCAGATGCTTCTGAGTGCTTTTCGCAGTAGCCAGAAAAGGGGCAATACAATTGTTGATGCTTTAGCAATTTTGTGGGTTTATGCTTTGAACTGATAGCCCAATTACTGGCACAAGTTGTGAATGCAAGACACCTCTTGTTGAGGTATTTTTCTGTCGGAAAAGCAAAGGTAGTTGTGCATCAGTTACCTACACGGTGCGTGAAAAATTTGCAGATCTCAGAATATGGATCAATCACCTATCCAGTGGGATTCACAAGATAGGGATGTACATCCAAGACAGAGAAGTGTGCAGCAAACTCAACAAGAATTTGAACAGATGGTACGTGCTCGTATGCAAGAGATGGAAAATCTCAGAAAAGATCCAAGGGCTCAGCATTTGTTTCAAGCAGAAGCTATGCCTAATATAGCATATGGCGTGCCAATGCCAGAGGCACACTCTTGCGTACAACCAAAGAGAGAGAGATCTCATAGGGGACGGTCCCATAGCAAGAAGAGATCGAGGCATCATCACCGATGATACAGTGGATGTGTACAACCAAAAGTTTTGGGATGCTTATTTGCAGGTTGCACCTTTCAAAAAGATCTCCAAAGGGACCTAAATGAGAAAGTACAGAGCAGGTCTCACTCCAAGAATCCAGGCAGTAGTGAATGCTTTGGGGGCAAAGAACATTCAAGACCTTATGCATTCAGCTTCAGTAGCTTGTCTTGTGCCGTTACAAGATCCATCCACGGTACTATCCTTGCATGCAGGACGTGCCGAAAGAAAGAAAACTGATTTTTCAAAATCAGAAAAGAAAGAGTACCCCAAGGTTGAAAAGAAAGGGTTTCAGCCTCAGAAGCCGAGGGGTACTCAGTTTTCAAAGGCTTATAAAGGCAAATCTCCATTCACCCGTGAACAGATAGCTGAATTCCGTAGAGATGGGAAATGCTTCAAGTGCGGTAAAGAGGGGCATGTGGCTGCCCAGTGCCCAGAAAAGCCTTCAACTTCGAAGGGAAAAGAGGCAGAGAAGCCACGAGGACTGCAAAAGCCAATGGTAGGAGGAATTCCTGACATACTGGGTCATGTTTCAAACCCAAAAGAACAAGAATTGCTGCTATCATGGGGCAAAGTCAGAGACTAGCAAGCGCTAATTTTATTTGATCCACGGGCTACTGATAATTTCATATCAGAGGATCTAGCCCTGAGGCTGGGAATAAAGACGGAAGAGTTGGGCAGGGCTTTGGATGCCGATCAGATGTTCTGTGGGAATCCTGTGCCAGTCACTCCCTTGATAGGGAAGCTCCGTCTTCATGTTCAGAGTTATGTGGATCAGGAAGACTTCTTCATTTCTCCACTGAAACATCATGATGTAGTCTTGGGAATGCCTTGGTTTCATCGCAAGGCAGTGAAGTTGACTCTTCCTGAAAGAGTGCTGGAGTTTGTGCATAGGGGGAAAAATCAGCGTTTAGTTGCCAGGAATAAAGGGGACACTATCCCCATTGTATCTGATGTTACATGTGGTAAAGCAATAAAGTCTGCAATTTCTGCGTACATGGTTTTTGTAAAAGAAAAAGAGAATGATATGCATGCTGAAATGAATGATGCAGACAAAGATAAGTTCCAGTTTCTTGTAAACTTTAAAAATTGCTTTTCCGATGCTTTGCCAAGGGAGTTACCCCCAGAGAGACCAGAAGATCATCAGATAGAGTTAATGCCTGGTAGTGAGCCACCAAACAGACCACCTTATAGAGTCAGTGCGACTCAGAGAGAGGAGATTATGGCTCAGGTACAGGACTTGCTGTCCAAAGGATTGATTCAGCCCAGCTCGTCTCCTTTTTGTTCCCCTATACTGCTAGTACAGAAGAAAGATGGTTCATTCCGTATGTGCATCGATTATCGCGCACTGAACAAAATGACCATCAAGAATAGATTCCCTATTCCGCGCATTGATGATGTGCTGGATCAGTTAAATGGAGCTTCAGTTTTCAGCAAGATAGACTTAAAGAGTGGCTATCACCAAGTGAGGATACAGCCTCAGGATGTGTACAAGACAACATTCCACACTACATTCGGGTTGTATGAATACTTAGTGATGCCTTTTGGGTTGACAAATGCTCCAGCCACATTCAATAGAATGATGGATTGCATCTTCCGAAAGTACAGGCATTTTACGGGTACTTTCTTTGATGATATCTTAGTCTTTTCAAAGACAGAAGAAGAGCACAGGGAACATCTTGCTATAGTGTTTCAAGAACTGAGAAATCATCAGCTCTATGCAAACAGCAAGAAAAGTGAATTCTTCTTGGAAGAAATCCATTATCTGGGGCATATAATATCCAAGAATGGGATACAGATGGATCCAACAAAGATCCGTGCCATTCAGGAATGGCCAAAGCTGAAAACTGTGCATGAAGTTCGAAGTTTCCTAGGCCTGTGTTCTTACTATAGAAGGTTCATCAGGCATTTTGCTGATATCGGAGCTCCATTACATGACCTTACTAAGAAAAATGCAGCCTTCACATGGGGAATATCACAGAAGAAAGCATTCAATACGCCCAAGGAGAAGTTGACTACAGAGCCTATTCTTGTAGTCCCGGATCTTTATCAATCTTTTGATGTTGATTGCGATGCTTGTGGAGAATGTGTTGGGGTTGCATTGCATCAGAATGGTCATGTAGTGGCCTATGAAAGCAGGAGACTTCGGGATGCAGAAAGATATCTAGGAATCTATGAGAAAGAGTTATTGGCTGTAATTCATGCCATCCATACATGGAAGCACTATCTTTTGGATGCAGATTTTACTGTTAAGACAGATCACCAAAGTCTGAGGTACTTTTTGACTCAGACCAAGCTTTCCGAGAAGCATATGAAATGGGCAAACATGCCGTCAATGTATCATTTTCAGATTGTCCATACGCCAGGAATTCGGAACAGAGTGGCAGATGCCTTGTCCCAAAGACCCCAGGTCAATAATGTGACTATTGCTTATCATCAGGACCTAGAAGGCATGAGGGAGCAATATGCTCGTGATGCAGATTTTGGTGAAGTTTTACAGCAAATGCAAGAGGGGCAATCCACCAGTCACTATTCCCTGAAAGATGGGTATCTAATGAAAGATGATTGCCTATGCATCACCCAGGAGATGAGGAAAAAGATTTTGGAGGAATGCCATGGACCTCCCTACATTGGACACAGAGGAATTACAGCAACCACTTTAGCACTAGAGAGGTATTTCTTTTGGCCAGGGATGCGGAAAGATATACATCAGTTTGTTACTGAATGCCTTACGTGTCAGAAAGTCAAGTATGACAGACGGAAGGCACCTGGCCTACTTATGCCTCTTTCCGTGCCTCAGGCACCATGGGAAAGTATTACAATGGACTTTATTTTTGATTTGCCAAGATCAAAGTCAGGGAATGATGGGATTTGGACTATCATTACAGGCAAGGAAACCATTTCCTAGACATGTTCAAGAGAGTAAGAGGCCATTGGAATTAATCCACTCTGATGTATTCAGCAAGCAAGCTCATTTCATTCCGGTTCGTAAAACCATAAAGGCAGATCATATGGCTAAGCTTTTCATGGCACATATCTTTAAGCATCATGGTATGCCTAAGTTCATTGTTAGTGATCGAGATCCTAGAATGACCAGTCTATTCTGGAGAGCTTTATTTGATAACATGGGGACGGATCTGAATTTTTCTTCTTCTTTCCATCCCCAAACAGATGGTCAAAGTGAAGTAGCAAATTCTACACTTTTGGATATGCTGAAATGTTACGTGGGTGACCAAAGTTCAGACTGGGAAAAGTACCTACCGTTGGTAGAGTTTGCTTACAATAATACAGTACATAGCTCTATAAGGAAAGCCCCTTTTGAGGTCATATATGGGAAGGTGATTTTGCCACCTATATTGAGGACCAAAGATGAAATATTTGCAGCTGATCAGTTTGTGAGAGACCTCCAGACAGCTTACAGCCAAGTCCGGACAGCAATCGAAAGGTCTCAAGAGAAACATAAAAGAGCTGCAGATAAGCATAGGAGACAGTTAGATCTCAAGGAAGGGGACTGCGTACTTTTGAAGTTTGAAAAAGCTAGGCTCCGCAAGTTTAAAGGAAAACAGAAAGTGTATGCAAAGTTATCTCCTAGATACTATGGCCCTTTCAGGGTTACAGAAAGAATAAATGAGGTTGCATACAGGTTAGCATTGCCAGAGCATTGGAGGATTCACAATGCATTCCATGTGAGTCTTCTAAAGAAATTCCAGGGACCAGAGCCTACAGAACCAGTATCAGAGGATCCACCAGAAGTGGATGAGCTGGAGGAGGTCCTTCAGCCAGAGCAAATTGTGTACCATACTGTACACATAGGCCCTCAGGGTAAGGAGTTTTACAGGTATCTTGTAAAATTCAAGAACTATACGGCATTAGATGCCAAGTGGATGGACGAAGACATGTTATCCGATCATCCACAGCTTTTGGATGTTTACAAGGAAGCTTTTCAGTTGAGGTCAACTGAATAGAAGCCGAGGGGATGTCACCACAATGTAAATATCCTAAGTCAAAGTACAGTCGACCATTTATTTGGAGTTTTATATGTGTTAATTATGGTCAAAGAGTTCTTTTAATGGTCAAAGAATTGACTACGGTCAAAGATACTTGACTCTGGTCAAGTAAACCTGACTTCGGTCAAGAGACTTGGTTTATTACCAAGAGGGTTAACGGCAGTTAGCCAGAGAACCATAGAGTTGACTACGGTCAGAGAGTGTTGACTTTGGTCAACAAGACTTGGCATGCGCCAAGAGGGTTAACACCGGTGAACCAAGATGTGCCAACTTCGGTTGGAGAGACTTGGCCATAATACGGCGCCTTGACCCTTGGTCAAAGCTCCTTAATTATAATCAAGAGTGTTGACTCCGGTCAACCAGAGAATAAATATATATTTTTATATTTGTTTAGGTGTGCACATGTATTCAGTGGGGACGCCCACCGTGACTAGAATTAGTCCACAGTGTGTTATTTTGCATGCAAAGCGCTAACAATTAATGGGTGCCATGGTGGTGCGCTTTAATTAATTGTTGCACGTACTCGGAAGAGTAATTTCCTAAGCGCTACGGAAGCCTAATCAGAGTCTAGGAGGCGGTTCGTGTGACCAAGTGCTTCAAAGACTCGAGAGTTGCCCTTAGTGGCATGTAATTAGGAAAGTAGTGTAGGAAATTGACAAGTGGCTTGTTGCCAAGAAAAGGAGCCTGAGAGCTCATGTATGATTTGGATTCACGTTTTGATATTGTACGGATAACAGACAGCTTCCACGTTGAAAACTCTTGTACCTTGATTTCTTCATGAATAAAGACCTTGGGGGGGGTCCAGCCCGACATGTTGTCCTCGGCCCTAGTGTCTCTGTTGAGCGAGGGAATGAGAGTGTCTTTGCTGTCTTTTACGAGAGCTAGTATTGCAAGGGGAGATTCACATTGACCTACTGCTCTACACAAGACAATGTTGCTGATCTGTTCACTTGGCACTATCTAGAGAAAATTTGAAGCTTTCTGCAAAGATTTAGGATTATGTCTTTTAATGATTGATTTGTTTCTCTGTACATGTTCACACTGCCACTTTTGGGGGGATTTGCTAGATTATGGGTATTGTGCTGTAAAAATTGGTGCACTTTCACCCTCCAGTTAAAAGGTTTTTCTCCCTAGGATTAGTATTAGGATGAATCTCCTATGTAAAGGATATAATCCTCATTTGGTTATTCTCATAAGATATACAACACTTCCATTCTCCTTCTCTCATCCCCAAAGTGAACATTCCCTAGGTTGCACTCAATTGCGACAATTGGTGCCAAGAGGCTCCTTACCTGCAAACATCTCTCGGTTCAACAAATTGGTGTCTAAGATTGATGAACTTACAGATGAAGATAAGCTACATGCCTTCATCTTGCACCTTCATGCTACGTTGCAAGCTAATGTCTTAAAAGGCAACCTTTGGTGACCTTATTGATGAAGATAGGCTACATGCCTTCATCTTGCACCTTCATGCTACATTACAAGCCAATGTCTTGAAAGGAGACCTTTAATCTAGCACATCTCATTTTTCTAGGGGTTCTTTCCAATCATAATTACAATATAGAGTCAAGGATCTTGAAATAATCAAGATCATTCCAAGTCTTCAATAACATATTTCAGCCAAGAGCAAAGTCATCATTTTCAAGGTGGATCTTTTGGAAGTCAATGCCGCGTACAAATAAGCAACCAACTTGTTCCTCAGCTATAAGGTCTTTCAAGAACAATGGAACTTCTTTTAAAGGGGTTTGAACCATCTACTCCGGTAATCACAGAGGGATAGACTACCGTAAAGGTCCCAAGACTAATTCCAACCTGGAATAAACTCGTACAATTATGAAAGCAGCTCCATCTATTTCAGGACAGTATGGCAACCCTAGTTTTAGCATATCCGAACTTCTCAAACTAGAGCCAATCCTCCCTCCCTTTAGCAGTGCTGGTTGACTTGGTCTCTGAGCACCTAGTGTTGGACTGCACAGCTCCATCCCAAGGAGAGTATTCACAGCATCTCTCACACGCAAGGTGCTCGTCGCTGGATAGGCGAGATGATGCAGCCAGATAAGAGGCTTGGTGAGGGACTAGGTCTTAGAGGCAGCATCAGATCTCATGGCAGGTGTTCATTTGCAGGTGTGATCATTGCATCCTTACACTGTTCTTTGGGATCCTGGATTGGTTGATTGATGTATGTGAGAGGACTGGGCTAAGAAGCCCGGCTGGGCTTTGGTGGCAGTCCCGATGGAGACTTTGATTATTGAGGGTGTTTAACTCTTCTATCATGCTGGTCCACTATTAAAAAAGCAGGAAAGATGATCCTTGAACTATGATGCTTAATGTCACACTGCAAAACTCATAATCTGGCCACGGTCAATTTTTACCATTGTCTCAACAGAAGGCGGTATTGTTTCTTTTCTATTAATTTGTGCACTTTTATTACTTGATACCTGTTGGACAGGGAGGCTGCATAGTGCAGGCCAAATGAAGGGTACATTCAATAGTGAATATCACCAACTGCAGGTTTAGTCATCAGTCGATATCTCTGGCTAAATACTTCCTTCACCAAACTCCAGCTCAATCATGATGTCTGAGTTATAGTGTGTCCTTTAGCAATTGCTTGCCATATGGGCTTCTGCACATCCAGAAGTGGTAACATAATTGAGCAAACTATTTAACCCTTAACACTAAAAAGCACTGATCAACTCCATTTAAAGATGTGAAGCTGGGCTTCTTCCTCTGCAGGTCCCAGAAATTGCAGTCAGCACAAATCTGGGTCAATTTATTCCTATATGTTCTAAATGTTTTTGTAAATCTGTCGCATCTTACTTAATTATTTACCTCTGTCTCTTTCTCTTTAGTCGAGAAGAAATCATTGGAAGCTCATTGGTATGAAACTTTTTCTTTCGAAGCAAGGAAGGCTACTGCTATGTGCAGTGTGATCTATTCTAGAAAGCTCCAAGCTGCCAACAAAAAAAAACTGTTTTTGGCTGAATCGCTAAATATAGCATGTTTATTTTCTTCTTTACTATAGTGCTAGTCTTCATCATCATAATATTCTTCTCTTCATCTTCTGAACACTGAGGATAAAGGCTGATATATGAAGCTGTGCAGGCTCATGCATTTATTAGTGTGTGAATGTATGTAGGCTCATGTGTGAAGATGCGTGCATGTATGAGGCATATTGTGTACAAAGGTCTCTACCCACCATTGGGGTAAATTTGGTTGGGATGTTATAGTGGCTAGCTCTTTTGGTGCATGATGGATTCACGGTTTTTGACCTTGTGAGTGAAGGTCAGCCAGTTAAGTATTGAATTTCATATTTTATCATTTTACTGAATAAATTGCATTGTCCTCTTATTTTGCAAACTTGCAGGTAGAACAATGGCACACTGCAGAACCATATACCGGGCTTCTCCGCAAAGTATCTTTCAGATCAATTTGCTCCAGTCCAATGTGCCCACCAGACACTGCTGTCACAGAATTACAGCATGCAGTTTTCACCAATAACAAAAGAACACTGGTAGGTTTGCCTTTCCCTACACTTGTGGACATGTCTGCTAAACCATTTATATAGTGAGAACAAATAAGAGAATGAGCTGTGTAAATGTAACTCATTGTGTTTTGTTTGAAGTCCTACTTCTGTCAGGGCCTAACTAGCCGTTTAAATATGTGGAGTGGTAGTTTAATAATGAGATATTAATATCGGAAGACTTAACTCAATCGTTTAAGGGAATGATGAGCATACCTACAGGCAAAAGCAAAAGCAAACACATGTATATCAAAAAATGAGGCAGAACACCAATGTTCATATATGACAAATCAACAAAAGGATATAATGCATGTCCAATGATCATTGCTTTCAAATAAATGCAAAAGATTGAAGTGCTCATGTCTAGCCCAAAACTATTTACAGGGCGAACTAAAAACTGAATCAAGAAGTACTCTATGTGGTGCCCTGATTTTTGTTGTATATAATAAACTCAGTGGACCTAGTAAAGCTGACCGAAGTACGAAGCAATTGCTCTTAAAAATTGTCGGAATAATGTTATTGGAACTTACTTCCATTGGTGTCGCAATTTCCTTGCAAATCCCAATTTGGTACCTTTTGGGCATACTTTATGGAAACTTTGAAAGATGTCTAGGGCATACTTTGTGAAGCAAAGATCCCATTCAACCTTTATCAAATTCTTGTATCCAAGCAATGGCGCAATAGTTTGTGGTGTGGTATAGAAAAGCTAAATGAAATTTGACTCTTCTTGATTTTGTCCTCATTGCCCCTATTAAGGAAAATGGCATGTGCTTGTTTCCGTCACCAAAGCTTTGGTAGGGGTTTGCCCTTAGAGGGCTCTTGCTCAAACCAATGCTCTTGAACACTCATCAATCCTTTGTTGGGTTTACTTTGCAACTTTTAAATATGTTCTCTTATCATGGGGTTTCAAATCCAATTGGTTGCTCTATATAGATCGCCTTCAGGGATTTTCATTTAAAAAAAAACTAGATTTTATATCCATATGGTGATTTTCTATGTGCAACTTGGGCATGCACTAACATGATAGTGGTCATCCTTGCTCTCAGAGAAAAAGTCTCATGACAATGAAAATACTGCTAGAAATCCTATGTATGGGAGCAAACTTCTCTCATAAATAAGTCCCTCCTTTTATGTGCACCCCTTGGCCAACAACCTAGCCATGTACTTGTTGAGACATCTCCTTGATATGAATATGACATTATGAACACACTTAATTCCCGTGAAGCTCTCCTCCAATGGCTTCCCCACCAACTTCCAATTGTGACGTTTGAGGGAAGTCAAATAGCAACTTGCCATCCTAGCTTGGCATGTTTCCAAATTTTCTTGGATTAGAAGTCCAAAGCTAACCCATGGCTTTCTTTATCACCTATGAGAGGTAAATCTAGTAAGTATCCTAACACAACATGATAATGATCACACTTTGCAAAAGTATGCTTGACTAGTTTGAAATTGTGGGGTGCAAGGTTATGGCCGCACAACATTGCCAAGACTTGAGGCTTTGCACTCCATGCAATATGCATGAGATGAAGATAAAGGAACACATGTTAATGAGATGCCTAGGTTTTGTCTAGTGCTTGTTTAATTTGGGGTTCGTAGACATGATACACATTATTAACTACTTGGACTAGCACTATGCCTGCTCTCTTTGTATTGGAGTCCTCCAAAGACCGATTAAGACAGTGGACAAGGACGTGAACAATAAGTAATTACAAACTTCTTTACAAGAGAGGAGCCAACAATGAGCATAGGCCATAGAACATGGGATCTTGAGTCCATTCTCCACCAAAGACATTAGATGAACAATGGATAAAGCACAAGACATGCAAGTTACCATCCCATCCAAGGCACCCTCATTGGAGCATCATAGTGTTAGGATACCTCATAATGCCCCATAGGCCCTTGCCATGACGTGAAGGGACGATGATAGCAAATCTTTAACATATTCTAAAGACATCAAAAGTCCATTTGGAACCTCAGTTAAGAACGCACAGCGCTTGGATCACTCATGAATGATACATGATAGGAGTATCAACAATAGGGGTGCATACTAGTGAGTCCATGTATGAGAGCGATGTGCCAATCATGATTCAAGCGTAATCACTTTTTCTAGGTTCATATATTTACTATGGGCTATTATCAAGTAGGCTAGACATCTATAGTAGAGATTTGTGAACTTCTGATGAAGGGCCTTTGGGACGTTCCATGTGCTTCTCTCATCTTATGAGGAATATTAATGACAAGGTTGTTCAGTCGGTCACTTTACAGGTAGGGTGTGTCCTAGACAATGTATGTCTAAGGAGGTGGTTAGCACCATTTGGTGTAGTAGGGGTTGCCTACTGTCTCTCATCCTCTTTGGACTCATTATAGATGAGTTAGCATATTATAGATGAGTTAGCATGCTTTGTAGACACCTTGGGTGGGGAGCAGTCGTCACTAGCAGAGAGTTTCATTCCCATCTTGCTATGTGTAGACGATGTATTGTTGATCGTAGACAGAGCAAAGGGCCTACATCTCCCTTTGACAACATTAAAGGGGTTTTGTAATAGGTGGGAAGGTATACACAAAGCTCTCCAAAACATGGCTTGAACCATCTAATCAAATAGAATCTCTTCAAATAAAGGTGACTAGTTAAGTTGAACTCCACCCAGCCTTGGAAAGTGTCAATTACTTTCTTGGCCTTACTCTATACCCTACGGTCCAGTTGTCATATGCTTAATGTATGACCTTTGGGCAGATCAGGGTCTTTCCCACTAGATTTGCATTGAGGTTGGGTAATATCCATGGTCACATGAGGGCTAGACAATTGGGTGTGTGAGTTATGCCATTTGAATGTGGTTGAGTTACAGAAACTTCATATTTAGATGCACGTTGTTCTTGATGATCAGAGTGTATCCGAGGAGCAATTGATATGTACATAATGCCATTTAGATGGAGTTAAAGGTGCTTCGTGTTTCCGTACACATTATACTTCATAATTAGAGGATAGGGTAGATCTTTGCCTTGGATCACAGATTTATTACTGGCACCTACAATTGGGAAGACCCAACATTCCAGGTTTCTAGTGAGCCATATATGTGTGTCTCATGCGTGCATGCCTGAGAGAGAGAGAGAGAGAGAGAGAGAGAGAGAGAGAAGGCATCCACTGCCTCCTTTGCCTTAGCACTAGGGGCAAGACTTACACTTGGCTAGCTGACAAGGAGGACATTGAGGGCTTTGCTTGCTTTTGAAAGACATTGCTGTCTCTCATAACTTGGAACAGACACCATCTGGATTAGCTTCAGCTGTTATGTTACATTTCAGTCTGAACGCAATATGACCTTGGATGGATCAGTTGACTTTGAACTTAAGAGTTCTTTGAGTGGTTGAATTAAATGCAAGGTTGTTACAGCTATTATGTTACATTCCAGTCTAAGCATAATATGACCTTGGATGGATCAGTTGACTTTGAACTTGAGAGTTCTTTGAGTGGTTTAATTAAATGCAAGGTTGTTAAGTGTGGTTCCGTGTATGAGCTGTGTGGCTGATTTGAGCTATGGTGGTCAAACCAATAGTCACAGGTTGTGTGTCAGGTCGTTCTGGGTTGCAAGAGGACTAGGTATTACAAGGACAAAAATGAGACATTGGGGTGAGCTCATGGTCAAGAGGGGTCACTTACATATTCTAGATAGTTTGGAATTGCCACACAACAGAATGGCGATTTCTCTTAATGGGTTTGTGAGATTTTTTTCCTGCACAGGCTTAACAGGTTGTGGTTTTTACGAGTGACTAGTGGTATACAGGTGGTATGCAATACGGGTGGTCTAAGTCAAAGTGATGCAATCTAACTACATTAGTCACATGATCACTTGATTCTGATGAAGGAGAACAAAGAGTTGTGGAAATTGAATTAATCTTATTGAAATTGGCTGGAATACATTTTGGTAGGCTCTGGGTAGAGCAATTAGAATGGCTGATGAGAGAGGCTGGTCCCATATGCATCACCATTCCATTCACGAGTCCATCATTAACTGTGCGACAATTGTATTATTTGAATAAACCCCTTAATCATAGCATTGTAACATCAGAACATTCAGATTGCGATCTCAGTAAACACAGACATCTTTTGCATTACCGATTGATGCATGTTCCTCTTGAAGAATGTCCCAAGACCTTTGCAACTTCACATTCTCTCTGTTTGCTAACTCAGCATTTCAATACCTTTCTACATGTTATGCCTTCAACCCGCTTGTTTGCTAACTCAGCATTTCAATACCTTTCTACATGTTATGCCTTCAACCCGCTCTGCAATGTCCTCGATAGTTGGATTGTCTAACACTGTGACGGATGAAGCGATGCATTTATCTATGGTAACCATATGCTTACATGATTGCAATGAAGCGGAGCAAAGTTGTTGAAAATGAATCGAGCTCATTGCCCTCGGCTGGAATACATTTTTTGTAGGATCTACGTAGAACAGCTACAATGGCTGACCAGAGGGGCCGCGCCTCCCATTTCACACTACCTACATTGATCGAATATGGGGGTGTGGCGACATACCGGGCTCCTTTTTGGGAGCAGTTTATATACGTGCAACAATATGGGAGTTATTGGACGTGTTTATGCTGATTATATTTTGTGTTTTGCAAATAGCAACTACATCAGGGACATTTGCAGAAGCGTTTATTTTAGGCTGGGTTGTTTAATTGTTTCGCACCAGACCTCTCCATGATGTCCACAAGATCTGTTAGTGCTGTCCAATGCTGGGCACAAAGACCTCCACCAGAATCCTACATACTTGTCACATGAAACATCTTCAACATAATGAGCGGTATATACTCTGGGAAAACACTATTTCTTGTGCAGGATGTCACTAAAAAGTACAGAAAGTTATAACATTTTTGCGAAGGGCTCAGGCATTGCAGGAAATGCAAGATGTCAAGGGATTAATGAAGTGAGTGTGTACCCCTATAACATGTTCTTTTATTGATGGTTATGGTACTTTCAGCACTGTTGGTACTGCTCTTTTATTTCTGCAATTTGAATTTTTGGGCTCAGCACATGAGCTCTCAATTCATTGTACTTTTCAGTCCTGTTGATCTGGCTATTGCAATACTAGGTTTCTTGGTTTCTTCTTATGTATTTATTTCCTATAGTGATCCTTCTAATCATGCCCCAAGCATGCAAATGTAAAAGCATATAGCCTAGTTGCCTTAGTAGCTACTTATATTCTGGAACATGGCATTGCATAGTCTTCGATATCTCACTGTCTTGAATGAATTTCGTGGTTGCACTTCAAAGTTTTGTGTGTGGCTGCTCTAAACTACTTCAAGTCTTCTTTTACAGGTCATGACTGCCGAAATCTAATGTGTTCCTGTAGAACGTCTTATACAATAACTATTTTCTGTGCAGATTCTTGAAATAGTACAGCAGGCTCATGATGTTCCATTTGGCTCATATTTTGAGGTATACCATTCTTGTTAACGTGCATACTGTTTATTTGTGAACCTACGTAGCTTTATGTTGGTTGGTTTATTGAGTTGTTTGAGAAGTGTTAAACTTCATGGAGAAGGTAGTCTATCATTTGATAGGGAAAGTATCTGTACATTTTAGTATTTCCCTCCTGAAGCATGGTACTAAGGTTTTCATTTATGTGTGGTTGCTGTGCAGATTCATGGAAAATGGACATTCAACTCTATTACCGGCTCAATGTGTAGGGTAGAAGTGAAAGTAGGTGAGTCACTTAGAAGAGGTGATGACTTTCAAGAATGTTCAAGAGGAATAGATGCGAAGGTCAAGCAAAGAGACTTCTTATTGTAATCTGAAATTTTGCAGGAACGCATTTTAATAAATGGTGTATTATGCAGCAAAAGATAAAGGCTGGTTCAATATTAGAGGTACCTCTTTCTTACACTTGTGCAGAACTTGGTTTGTTATTTCAGTTGACTATATTGGTGCTGAGATTTTAACTAATGCGACTGTTTGCTGTACAGTGCACCAGAGATTCCGGGCTTATCATTAGGCTCGCAAAAGAACAGCTGCAAGGACATGAGCACAATTCGGTTAGCAGATCAAATGATCAGCCAGAATTCCTTACTGGCAGACGACAAGTAGAGACACCAAGCCAAAACCCTCAAGGAATAGCAGCTTACCTGGATAATCTTGAAAGAAGGGAGCCAGTGTCAATTCTTTCATCATGAAACTTTGCCCAGTTTGGTGCTTCCTTGGCTGTGGATTGGTGATCAGCAACTCTAAAGGAAGGTGCCTGTGGCTACTGTCCTGTATTGGTTAGGCTTTTAAAGCAATGGAGATAAAGAGATTAAAAGAATGGAGCTTTGTTTGGCCGTCATTTTGATCAAACTTGGATATTTTATTCATATTATGATGTGGTCTTGAAGCTTTTTAGTTCTATACACAGACGTGATTAAAGCTTCCATCTCAAGTTTCAACCTGCAAGCATACCTTATTGCATGTTTTAGACTTTTTCAAGCCATAATTTTGCATTCCAAGGCCTATGGGGTATAACTGGCACCTTTGGCACATGTATATAATCATTGGAAGAAACATTGGGTTTTTGAAAATTGGACCCTATTTTTTCAACGCTTTGAAAATCTTGAATGTCTCTCGTTTTGAAACATTACCTTAAGTTACTACACAAGTACAATGACCAGGTACCTTAAGTTGTTTTGTGAACTATGCTAGGTCCAATGATTGATTGAGAGGTTGATGCCTAAGTGCGCATAATATTAAGATTGAGCTGATAAAAAGGGTGTGTCTGGTTCTTCTCTATGTAAACAGCACGCTATATGATTTGTATAATGAGATACAAGAAGGTAGACATACTAATGGTAGATCATAATGTTTCACAAATAATCCAATTACATTGGTTCCAAGAATTGCACATTGGTAAACATAATGTTTCGCAAATAATCCGCATTGCACAAAAAATGTCCAAGGCTTCCGCTTAATGGCATGGGCATGACCAATGTTGATGTTGATATCTCCTTCGGTTTCAATGTTGGAGGCATGATTGTGAATACTTGTATTGGTGTGGCTTTTGTGTGTTTTGAATTGGGTTTTTGGAACAATGTTGCAACTAATAAACAATATGTGATCGATGAATCATACCATCAATGGTATTGTAGACCTTTGAAACTTTTAGACAAAATTCTCATAATTCCTTTTGCTAATAATTAAGCCACGATCTAGATTCTCTTGGAATCTATATGGGAGCTTTATAAGAGAAGAATTAAGGGTGGCTACATATGGTTGTAGTACATGATGACAATGATAACAAATGGAGGGTTCCATAAGGGGAGAGTGTATTGCAAAATAAGTCTTCAAAGTAGTTCCCATAAAAGTGAGCACAATATGAAAGGGCAGGTAATGACTCCACAAATATCTTGTAGCTACAAGCCGTTCCTTTAGAAATAAGTTGCGATGATAAGTAAATATCGTTTGTGAGCACCATGGTATTTATAAGTCTAATTTTCAGTTACATAATGAAGATATCAAATGTGTATGAGGAACACAAAAATACAAAACTGAGGAGTGTGCTCCTTGAAAATATGCTGGCTTTGCCAAGTGTAGATGCATTGTTTGCTAGTGATACACAAGAAAAAAAGGAAAAACAAATCACAAATACTAAAGTTCACATTGTATCTTCAATAAATTGCACAATTTGAAAGGTTCAAGTGCTATGGACTTTCTTAAGGACAAGGACCCCAAAAGAAACGAAAACCAAACCATCACCCAAATAATTTTAATGCATGCATTTACAATACATTGAAACAAATATGATTTAGAAACATCTATATTAGAAAGCATGCAAATACAATAAAGCATATTTAGAATATGGATTTTGTATGTCGAAATTAATTTTAAATAAATCAAAAAATTTAGACAAAACTTTATTTTGATGGTTCTTAAAAGAAAGTGCTATAAAAGAAGCGAGCTTTGAAATTGCAACAAATTAAGCAAATAACATTCCAAGCATTTTTAAATGATGCGCATTTGCAACTAAAGAGTTCCAAGGGTGTAAAATTGTTAGCACCATTTGTCTTGTAATGTAGCAATAAGCATTTGTTGAAAGAAGAAATCCAATTGAGACCCTAAGGTAAAAGTAATGACCAAGTCCTAAAGTTGGCTACAAGGAAAGATGCTTGGGCCACATAGCGAGCGAGCGAGCAAGGTACAATGGACATTTGTTAGTTCCAATTATTGCAAAAAGCATATGGGTTTTTGATAAAAGAGTCATCAATTTTCAAACCATCCTTGGGTCACATGTCTTGGTGTCATGTGCTCATCGATTTTCCATCCAATCGTGCCACCCATTTCTCCACTGGCTGCGTGACATTGTAGTCAATCAAGGATCCTATGCGAGGATTTATCCAATGTTACACCCTATAACTAGATTCTCAGCTTGCAAGCGATGAACGTGTCTTTAATTTTTGGACAAAAGGGTGACAAAGCCTTGCCTATGTGCCAAGGCAATACAGGTAGCATATGCAGTTGAGACCATCGGGTGGCCGATTGAAGTACATACTCCCATCGCCAAAAAGTCTTGCATGGACGCAAGATAATAACATTTCGATGAGTTCATGCCTCCCCATGATCACTTACAAGTACCTTTCTGCCATTAATCCAATCCGCTATAGGTAGCTTTCAAAGTAAAACTATGCACTTGGAGACATTCCTCCTTATGCATTGGTACAAGATGCATCTTAACATTCCAAAAAGATAGCACGTAGATGAGCAGCAGTGGGAGCAACATGGTGAAGAGCAAGTAGAAGACCAACCAACTGGAGAACGAGCGGTGCAGAGGTGCTTGTCTCTCACTCAGAAGCGTCCACGAACTGGCACTAGCATTGAATTGCATCCAGAGGACCCAACCGATGATCACGACTCATTGCTTTCTACAAAGATCTTGGTCTCCTTGCAGAATCCTCCTCACTCACGACAGAGCACAGGTGATTCGCCAGGGGAATCATCATAATAGGATGACTCTTCTTTTGATGAGGAGGATGATGGCAACTCAGAGGATGATCAGCAATTCTACACATTCAAAAAGCACGTGGACCTGTTCATAGACATGTACATGTGGCGGAGTAGGGGCACATGTTCCGTTTGTAGCAGCAAGACATCGTTTTGCGGGAAGGGAATGAAGTGGCAACAACCCATTTGACACCGGACCTTATCCTGCCACCGTTGCACACGCCAGGCAATACGTTGCCTTTGGATAGGCACATCACTAAATCTTTGCCTATCACACCTCTAAATCATCGCATGTGCCCAAGGTGAGAGACCTTTTGCCATGAATGGATTGGATGAGAATGAACTTTTACTCTAAGAGTTGTGCATTGGAAAAGTCTCTACATTGTACATCATAGAATAGCCATCCCATGTGACATGCGATTTACCTAGTTTACACCTATTCTATATCAAGCTAGGTCCATTCTTATACTTTAAAAATGGCCTACTATATCAAGATTTCATATGCGTTAATGTTCCATAGAATTGGTTCTTGAAAATAAAGATGCTCTGATAGAGATGCTGCACTTATAAATTCATCTTGCTAGAAGAGGCCCAATTCTTCATTGAGGGACAAGAGAGAGAAATTGAAGGATGTGAAGGCATTGATTACAAGCACAACATTTCGGAAAAGAGGGAGATATAATTGTTGTCAGTCAACCAATCATGTTTGCACTAAGAGCCTTTGATGCTAAGAAAATTGCGAAAAGCTTATATGACATTGTGAAACTATGAACAATATTTTTTGGGGGATATGTAATTAATTTAATTTATATTAATCATAAAGATTTTACAATAAGCTCCATACACATCTCATTCCCCAAGTTAGGGTGGCAAAAAAACAAAACCTCAAAACTGCATAGCATTCTAAAGGAGAGCAGGTATAACACAAGCCATTCTAACTGAATGGATATAATAGCCTGACATGCGTACAAAGTAGTAAGTAGTAAAAATAGTATCTTGGAGAGAATTGGCCAAATTCAGTCCACCTCATCCTTGATGTGGAAGCAACCCTGATGATAGTGAGCCTGTAGGACTTTTGTATCAGTGTTGCAGGTACCAAACAACTTGTCATGCTCTTCCATGTTCGTGAGAAGCTAGTCGTGTGCATCATTGGATATTTCCTACTCAAGATTTCTATGTGCCTGAGAAGAGAGAAAAAATAAATCCTTTGTGTAGTAGTCCTACATCAATCTCACTGAAAGATGAGATGTTCCTACTAAACCAGTTCTAAAAAGTGGCATGAGGCAAAGTGTCAACTCCATTGAATTGAAAATTGTTTCTAGCAATCTGGATGAACCACAATGCATGCGCTCTAATTAATACCCATTTGTCATTTTTGACCTTTCTTGCATCCCCCCAAAAGAATTGCTTTCTAATTGATATGTTCCCCTACAAGCATTTGCATTTCTTTCCATACCCTGGGCAGGCAACAAAAAGATGAAAGATGTCTTCTTTGTGTCTAGGGCATCTTTTGCACATCCCATCTCCTTCGCCTATAAACTCACCCTTGTAATTTGTCTAAACAGCTTTGTGTAGGATTAGCTATAACAAAGTGGACATGTTTTTTGGAATATTCTTGTCCTAGATTGTTGTGAAGCTTTTGCCCCAATTCACCCTGGAGTCCAAAATCTTCCATCTAAGTGTTTAACACTATGTAGATAGCATCAATGTCATTTGAGGGAGTGGGAATAGGGAAGAAGTGAGAGGACTCTACCCTGGGCCAATTAAACTCCTTGTTGTAGCACAGTGAAGAACCTCCTTTCCAGTGAAAGTTAACATTCCATAATTCAATTCTTCCCATGATAGAATCTGATCCTGATTTGAGAGTCTGAATTCCCTTTTGATCTCTAGCCACGTTTTCCCAACTTGTACTCACCACTCTTCCAAAGTTGACCCCAGCACTGCATTCCATTTTCGAAGAGCTGGCTAGCTTTTGGAGGACGTGGCAACTAACTGAGCTTTTGGAGTCACAAAATTCTTCTTCTCGTATCTCTTATCTCTTCTCTTGTCTCTTGTCTTCTATTACGGCTGTTAATCGCGTACGGGCAAGAAGGGAGGTTCGCGGGAGCTTTGGCACCAAAAGGAGGCTCGCGGGAGGTTCGGCAGGAAGAGGAGGGAGGGAGGTTCGGCAAGAGGGATTGTATGAAGAAGGCTGGAGGTAGTGCCATGTGGCTCCAAACCAGCGACGACCACAGCGACGACCAGAGCAGGAACAGCGAGAGCGAGAGAGAGAGTGTGTGTTTTTACTTCGTAGGAACAATCCCAAGACACACACAGTAGGCGTATCCGAAGTCGACCAGAGTGACGGTGGAGAGTAAATGCGTGTACGGCCACGTCGGCGAGCATGGACACATGGCAGTCTCAATGCGCGAGGCTTGGTGTGAGCACAGTTGCAGACGATGGCTGTGGCTGACAGCGCAGTTGTGCTGGTGATGCGTACACGGGTCCAGAGGTAATCTGCAGATGCCAACTGCGCTGTCAGCCACAGCCATCGTTTGCAACTGTGCTCACACCGGGCCTCGCGCACTGAGACTGCCATGTGTCCATGCTCGCCGACATGGCCGCACACGCATTTACTCTCCACCGTCACTCTGGTCGACTTCGGATACGCCTACTGTGTGCGTCTTGGGATTGTTCCTACGAAGTAAAAACACACACTCTCTCTCTCGCTCTCGCTGTTCCTGCTCTGGTCGTCGCTGGTTTGGAGCCACATGGCACTACCTCCAGCCTTCTTCATACAATCCCTCTTGCCGAACCTCCCTCCCTCCTCTTCCTACCGAACCTCCCGCGAGCCTCCTTTTGGTGCCAAAGCTCCCGCGAACCTCCCTTCTTGCCCGTACGCGATTAACAGCCGTAATAGAAGACAAGAGACAAGAGAAGAGATAAGAGATACGAGAAGAAGAATTTTGTGACTCCAAAAGCTTAGTTAGTTGCCACTTCCAAAGTTGACACCCCTCTACCGGAGCTGACCTCCTGCCATACACATGAGGTCCAAGGGGAGGAAAGTCCACTGGTGAGAGAGAGAAGGATCTCTCAAGGGGGATGCCGATAACTGGCTCTTTGAAAGTGGAGGGTACAAAATCATCATCTGGGAGGTCAGAAAGGTCCTCAAGAGCGGAAAAGGAATTCCGCTGAGCCCAAATCCTGGGAAGCCAAATCTCCGGTAGAGGTCCTCTACATGGGCTAACATTGTAGATTCTTGAATTATTGGAGGTGACTTCAACATGGTTGAGGCACCATCCGATAAGAAAGGGGGAAGAGAAGGTGGTATTCACTCCCTTGAGAGAGTAGCTTGGGATGCCTTCTTGTTTAGATTCAATGGCAGAGATGTTTGGTTAGATGATGCATTTCATATTCAGTCTCAGTCACTCTTGTTTTCGTGGTCGAACCATAGGGTGCAGGTGCCTATCCATTCTCGGATTGACAGATTCTATGTGGATGACTGGGCTCTTGATAGAGGGGGGACACTTTGCATTACACCTGGTGTTTCCACCTTCGACCATTTTCCGATAGTTTTGTCCATCTCAGAGCCCCATCTGAGACGATGATCTTCCAGTATCAGGATCCCCAATGCCTTATACACAGATGATACTCTCATAGAGGTAGCCTTGGAGATTTGGGTTTCTCACATGTAGGGGGGGTGGCTGCACCTTCACATGTGGCCACAGCACTTGCCAGTATCAGCAGTGACTTTTATCATTTTGTCGTTGCTAGTTAAGGCGAGGTGAGGTACTCAGGCAGGAGATTGGTATTCGCTAGTAATTGACAGCCCTGTAGAGGGAGGAGTAGAAATGACCCTCAAATGCTTGGATCCAAGAGCGCCTTGCTGTAGCAAGGGCTCACTTGTAGACATTGCTAGATCAAAGAGCAGAGTATGCCTTCCATGCATGGGAGTCTTTTTGGATACAGATGGGAGGGAGAGTCAATAAACACTTTTTCTCTACACTTGGTCCCAGACATAGTAGAGAGAGTGTCACACAGCTTATTAACTCTGACGGGGTTTTGCAGTCTCATCCGGATATCGTCATGCACTTAGTGATAGATTTTTATGCCTCCCTTCTTTCTACAGAACCTTACACATAGGCTAGAGATGTGACTAGAGATGCGGTTTGGTGGCATTTACCAGTGTTGGTCACACCAGAGATGATATGCTCACTTGATGCATGATTTACCAACACAGAATTCAAGACTGCTCTCTCCGCCCTTCATAAGGGCAAGTGCCCTGGTTCAAATGGTCTTACTCCATCTTTTTTAATAGCCTTTTGGGATATGATAGGTGATCATATTACTTCAGCCGTGCAAGGCATTTGGGACTCACGTGAGATGCTTGACTCACTTACCGAGGGACTTATACACCTTATCCCGAAAGGTGGCAACAGGAATTTTGTATCCCATTGGAGACCCATCACTCTTTTGGGCACTCTATACACAATTCTTGCCAAGGCGATCAGCATCAGATTGTAGCCCCTTCTTCCAGACCTCCTCCATGATACTCAAATAGGCTTTGTGCATGGCAGGAGCAGATTTGATAACATCTTTTCCTTCTAGGAGGCCTCAGAGTGGGCTATGCAAAGCATGCAGAGGCTGGCAATTCTACTCTTGGACTTTGAGAAAGCCTATGACAGAGTACATTGGGGTTTTCTTGAAAGCACTCTTCTACGATTTGGATTTTCAGATGCATGGATTAGAGGGGTGGCCTCCCTTTACAGATCACAGCCCACAGCCAGGTTTTGATTGGAGGGGTAAGGGGTGGCAGGTTTCAGATTTCTAGATTAGTTTGTCAGGGATGCCCTTTAGCCCCCTTCCTTTTTCTTTTTGTGGCTGAAGCTATGAGTGTTTTTCTTAGATCTCAAGGTGGTTTATATGGGTTGAGGTTGCCCTTGAGATAGGAGCAGGAGCTTCTAGACTATGAGTTGGTTGATGACACTACCATTTTTATTGAGGCCTCCTCACAGTCACTCGATGCTTTTTGGATAGCTTTGGATATCTTTTGCTTAGCTGCAAGAGCACACATTAACTGGCATAAATCCTTTGGCTGTTGGATCAGCAATGAGGACACTCTAGGATGGGGAGTTGACATTGGCTTCTCCTAAATTTAGAGGGGTGTTTCTATTAGGTATTTGGGATGCTAGGTAGGGTTGGGCATCTATCCAGCACATCAATTTACACCAATACTGGAGAGTATAAGGAAAAAGCTTCTCTTCTGGAGCTCAGCCAAACTTGATCTTGCATCTAGAGTTGTGGTAGTGAACCAGGTTCTCTTGGCCACCGTGTGGTTTGTGTGTTCCTACTGGTGCTGGTCTAGAGAGTGCATCACTTAGCTCATTAGACCAATCAAAAATTTTTTATGGAGTGGACTCGATGGCAAGACAGATGTTGCAGTGAGGGTGGCTTGGGAGACCATTATTCTCCCTACATGTGAAGGGGGCCTTAATATCATTGACTCGGACCTGCAATGCAGGGTATTGCTTTGTAAGGTGGTGGTGAGGGGTGTCATGCCTAGGCAGGAACCTTGGAAGGACTTCTTTTTTGGATGCATTCAGGATTCATTTAGGCTTGAACACCTACCTTGGGAGATGATTGGGTGGATAGCCCTCGTTGGATTTTTACTTCCACCCCTCTCAGATCTTTGGCATCTACTCTCATGGCTGCCATCCTGAAAGCTTGGGGCAGCTTCAAGAATACACTTCGCAGGGTTTCGCCCTCTACCCTCGAAGAGATTGATAGACAGCCGGTCATTTGGAATGATAGTATTCTTGATGAGCATGGCAGACCACTAGGCACTTCGCATTACATGCAATGGTCTAGATGGGAGAGAGGCCCCACCTTC
Source organism: Dipteris shenzhenensis (assembly GCF_047967505.1). Lineage (NCBI taxonomy): Eukaryota > Viridiplantae > Streptophyta > Polypodiopsida > Gleicheniales > Dipteridaceae > Dipteris > Dipteris shenzhenensis. Next base: position 32,906,384 of record NC_141624.1, on the reverse strand, counting down.
ACAGTAGGCACTTGGAAAGCTTTTATCAGGCTACCTGAGGATCAGAGACTACAGTCCGTGAGTCACCTCAGAGGGGTAGCACATAGGATTCAATAGATAGATGCAGCCATCCTAGTGGATTGGTGGACAGTTGATATGCCTATTACTTTTGGCACTTGGATGGGAGCTTTCTCGAGGACAGCAGTTCCTCTTCAGGTGATCGCTCTTCGAGGTGTTGGGGAGGATGCACTTGTCTTTGATGTTGGGGATGGGGGTCTACTTTCTAGATCCATGGATGATATTCTTCTAGAGGTTGCCTTTTAGGTTCTCAGGATTGCTAGCTTTGTGGATCATGGAGCAGGCTTGCAATGGTATTTAGACCCTGATCCTCTGCTCTTGGCCCTAGGATCTTGGAGAATATGGTTATATGGAGGTGCACCTATCAGGTGCTTACAGTGGGACCCAAGAGAGTGGGAGTGGATAGATCATGGACACTGAGAGAGGGAGATTCCCTTATTTTGTTTCACGATTGGTAATGCTAGGAGATTTTAGTTGAGCAGTAGGGCTTAGATTCCCTCTAGATCCCCCCATTGGGACAGCTTCTTCATTACCACAGATTTGCGTAGGAACTTATGGAGGCGGCTCTGGAAATCCCTTAGAAATAGAAAGATCACTCTTTTCTTTTGGCTTTCTATTCATGGAAGGATTGCAGTGAATCTGTGGAGATCACGATTTGGGGCTGACCCTACTTGCCCTCGTTGTCATTCTACAAAGGAGTCAGTGTGACATTGCCTTTGGGACTGCATTTAGGCGAGGACTATTTGGAAAGGGGTTGCTTGGATACTCAGCATTTTTCATACCTGCCCCTTCTTCATGACTTGGGGCTCGGTTGCCTGGTTATCCCTTATTGGGCCACATATGTTTTATGAGGGTGAGCCTTCTTCTTGGGCACTCTTGGTCTATAGGTAGGTGATAGAGACCTGCTCTCTTTAGGATGTACCATTTATGCCCTTCCGAGCTTCTCATGCTTTAGTGGACACTTCCTAGGAGATTCTAGCTAGCATTTCCTCTTGGCACATCTGGACAGCCAGATGTACAGAGGCCCTGGATGGCACCCATATACACCCTTCATAGGTGTTCACGGGTATTTGGATTGACACGGTTCATACTTTGATAGCCATTTGGGCTAGCATGCAGGGCCCTTCATGGGCAGCCTCTTCGAGGAGGACTATATTCCTATGAGTTTGGAGGGGTTCTCCCTTTTTCTTGGAGGGTTCTATAGGATTGAGATGGCACTTTCAGCCCCAATCCTTTCTTTTTGGCTTTTGAGCTTTTCATGCATTGCATGTTGTATCCCGTATGGAGCTTGCTCTAACGGTTTTCTTTAATACTTAATAGAAGTCTCTTTTTGCCAAAAAAAATAAACATTCTATGCACCTTTTTGTTGGTGATAATGAATGAGAATTCTTTTGAAATACTGTCCTCTGTCTCCATGCGAATTTCATGATGCATTGTTTTTTAGGTCCAAACAAGTTAAGGTATTGGTCCATTGGAACTAATTTATCCACAATGAACCTACTACATTTGTAGTAAAAAGAAAATATAAAATTATGGCTTGCAATCATATACTTAATGGTAACCGTACTTGGCACCACCTCACAGTAGACCTTGTTTGATATTGAATTATCCCAACCATCATCCAAGAAGTCAAGGTTCTCTTCATTTCCAGTTGCTTTGTAGGTGAGCACTGTTTTGCACACCTTGAATGGATGCTGGTTAAATAGGTCAACAAAACAGTGACTGGCATGCATACATTGATTTTTACAATTCTTGTAGCAATGGCTGGATGTAAAGATCGTTGAACTTCTACAAATAACTTAGCCTTGTATGTCTCTGTCACACTACTAGGGGGCATTGGCCAGTGTATCGTATTTTGTGGCAAAAGATCTTATTTCCTCAACACACTATGAGTGTTTGCTTTGTCCTATAATTCATAAAAACAGTCATAGAAGAAGATACATGTCTGCGCTAATTGAGTTGCAAATCTACCTTGATATTATAATTCTCCTATTGCTTCAGACAAGACATCCAAGAATCCCAAAATGCACTCCACTGGCTTCCATTCTTCATATGATGATGGATACATATCTGAAAACCAAAACACATTTTAGTTTACATAGAAAATAGCAATGTTCAAAACTACCATTTCGAAACTGAAAGGGTTAAAAACTCACAATTGGGCGTGTGCCATGAAAGAGAATATAGATAATCATGTAGCACAAGTTCATTGTGCATATATACATGCTCAACTAGTATTTCCTTAATATATTTCTTACCATCTATTGTTCTGAAATCTTTGACCCTGCCTTTCCAAGAGGCTAGAAATATATTATTTGACCGTGGTTTTTTCCTCCTTGTTGGCTTCATTAGCACCCAACTTCCTTTCAACACAACCATCTTTTTGCAATGACCATTTGCATTCACCCTATTGGTAAACTCTATAGATGATATGCATGTTGTAGGTGACCGAGAAACAACTCTCACCTCTATGTCTTGGTCTTTTGCATTTTGAGCTACACACCACTTCACATTGGGATGCCTGTTGCCATGGATGATTTGTGAAAGCGAGCCAAACCTGCAAATGGGTCAAATGCAAGCAAGAGAACTAGGATGAAAAGTAGGAACACAAGCAAGAAAGACACCCTGGGGTGCCTATTGCCATGGATGGAAAGTGTGAGTAGGAGAATTGGGGGGAAAAAACAAGCCCAATCCTAGACTCAAGAAAACACATTTGAATCTTTGATTGATACAAGCAGGGAAAATTGTTTAGGAGGGAAATCATATTTGAGTTCATGATCTTTTTTGAAAATGACTCCTTGTCAGGTTTATATAGTTGTATATCTATAAAGTTTTGTCTCTTTCTCTTATTATGTGAAATTATTTTGTATTTTCTCTATTTTCTCAATGTTACATTTACCCTCTTGTGATTGGTGGATAGGAATTTTCCACTTTGGCCAAAAGGCCCCAAAATGAACCGTCAGATGATGGCCACAAACCATTGAGGGTGAAGTGTCCATAATGACCATGTCCATGCCCATGGATAATCATTCCAATGAGTGAAACCTGTAATTGCCATGCAGAATTGGTGTCCTTGGACCTCACTCAAAGTCTTGGAATTGCTATCTTTTTTTGGTCCATCTTATCATGGATTATGCGTACAATACTTTTTTGGATTCATCTCGGAGTATCTACACCATGCATAGTATAAGTTCCTACAACTTTGTTGCTATATCATATTCATCTTTCTCTCCTCCATCAATGAATTGTGCTCATCTTGACTTTTTGTGGCTGCCAATTGAGCCTTGATCTAACTGCACAAGCTACATTTAGAGAATTCACTCGTCTTAGCAAGGGCTACATTTTTGAAGTTTGATTTCCAAATCTTGCCAAATGTGGATGTGGATAGGCTCTGATAACCACGTTGATTAAGTGAAGTGTTGACCTCACACAAGATGTTTAGCTTCTTATACACTTCAGGTATCACTTGCTGTGTCTCTCTAGAACCATCCTACATGGTTCTACTCTTATGAGGCATATGCTCTATGATATTATCCACAAAGTGTTGAATGAGAGCCCTTCCCATACCTGTGTGCTCCTTGCTCCTCCTCACAATCCCTAAATTCTCATGCACATATTGTTGCACACCACTCTCGAATTACTCCCTATATCAATAAAATGATGTCCTTGGAATTCCATGCATCTCGTACCATGCTCCTCCCAGTGTAGTCACACGATGCCAATCCACTGATAAAACATCATATATAAAGTTTGTACGAGACTCCAAGGAGCTGCCCCAAAAGTTCTTCCTTATATTCATTAAGAGGTCTCACCCAGCATGTTGGCAACACCTACTCCCACAACAATCGATGGAAGAAACCTACTACACCGACTCTAGTGAAATTTTGTACATTGGCATTAGAGGCTCTCTTTGTTTAGACACATTGTTAATGAAAGTGTATAGTCTTTTATTTGAAGGTGGATCATCCCTTTTCAACATTTGATCATTGACCACCTCATCTATGCCAACAACGTGGTCCACGGGCACATATTGTTGCAATGGGCTTCCATCAAGTAAGGTAACCTGCTTGATGGGCCACTTAACTAGGCTAAGAGAGCCGACATCTTGCATAGAAGACCCTAAGTCACTTCTTGTAATTTGTTCTTTCTTTTCAATACCCACATCAATGCAATTGTTACCCAATAGGTCAAAGTTTATAGAGTCACTCGGGAACTTCCCCCATGATCTTTTAAATTTTAGATTTTGAAGAAAATTTGAAATTCTAAATTCAAATTTCCTGCCTAAATTTGTTTTTTTCACCAAATGAGTTGAAGTTTAAAGGATGACACTGATGCTATTCTCCACAACATCATATGAATATCTGAATAATGGCACCAATGCCATTCATCACATGGAGAATGGAGAATCCCTGAGATTAATGGCACAGGTGCTAGTCTCAATATAACCATATGGTGTTGTGGAAAATGGTGCAAGTGCCATTCTCTAACCATCATTTGTGAAAACATTAACATCTAGGGAATCGCACTAGAACCATTGTGTGCAATCCACAAGATTAATCACTATATGGCTAAAATTTTGACCATCTAGCCTGATATTTTGGCCTTATGACCTAATATTTTAACCATAGGGCCATAATACTTTGACCATATGGCATTATAGTTTTGACCATTTGCCCCCATGGATCAATCCTCTGACCTCATGCAATTGACTACTTATGAGGCCTTCCTCAATTCTTTTGTTGGGATATTCTTCACTAGATCATTTGAAGTTTTGGATCACAACATTATATGAATATTTGGAGAATGGCACCAATGCCATTCATCACATGGAGAATGGAGAATGGCACTCATGCCATTATCCTCAATCCATGTGATTAATGGCACTCGTTCCATTCTTAGTATAATCATATGGTGTTGTGGACAATGGCACTAGTGCCATTCTATATCCATCATCTGTGAGATCCTTGACATCTAGAGAATGGCACCATAACCATGAAACTCTTAACAAGTTATCACCATATGGCATGATCTTTTGGGCTAATAGTTTGACCATATGGCATGATCTTTTGACCATTTGCCAAAGATTTAACCTATGGTTGAATCCTTTGACCACATGCAATTGATTTTTATCATATGCAAAAGTTTTGGCCATGAAGCTCTTCACAAGTTATCACCATATGGCTAAATACTTTGGCCTTTGGCCTAATATTTTGACCATATGGCATGATATTTTGACCATTTGCCAAATATTTAACCCTATGGCTCAATCTTTTCACAATATGCAATTGATTTGACCATATGAGGTTGTATTCTTTACCTACTCATGAGGCCTTCCTCTAAAAATTTTGGGATATTTTTTGGGATATTCTTCATTATTAGAGAATGGAGAGTGGCATTGGTGCCATTATCCCCAATCCATGTGATTAATGGCATTGGTGCCATTCCCAATATAATCATATGGAGTTGTGGACAATGGCACTAGTGCCTTTTTCTAACCATCATCTCTGACATAGAAGGTCAAATGACATTTTGGAGAATGTCACACAACATCATATTATTATTTGGAGAATGACACATTGAGAATGGAGAATGGCATTATGGCAGTGTTCCTCTAAATTTTCTATGAGAAAACTTTCATGTGATAACCTTCACATCAGGAGAATGGCATTGGTACCATTCTTTGCAATCCATTTAATGAATGGCACTTGTGTCATTCTCCTCAACATCATGGAGGATGGCATCAATGACATAATCCTCAAGCTCTCATGGAGGATGGCACTAGTGCCATTCTTCACAAACTCATTGTGTTCAATGGTGTTGAGAGTTGTGGTGCCATGAGCACATGTAGAGCAAAGGTATGAGTAAAGGGCAAGTTGCCACATGGCATGGAGGAGATATCTCACATGTGAGCAAGAATATGGATGTAAGTACCCTCACCTGTAAAAGGGAGGTTCATTTGAAGTAATATAAAATCAAGCACTTTGCACTATCTCAAGATTCTCTTTATGAGTCCAAGCTAAACCTAATTGATTTGAGTTATAGATCATGATCACTCTTAGGATTCATCCACCTTAGATTAGTGGTCATTAGAGTAGATTAGGGTCCATAGGAGAGCTTGGTCCATGCGCTTTAACATGGTATCAGAGCCCCCTTGCCTTCTGCTGAGGCATTGCGATCCTTGAGAGCATGAGAGAGATTGTGAGATTGAGAGTTCTCTTGAGTGTTCTCCATTAGAGTCCACTTCTAGTGAGAGATCTTCATCCATCCTTCGATAGAGAAATTTTCGTTCATGTGATAGGATTTTCCATCCATTCATTTTGTTGAGAGAGAGATTTAGTTTGTGAGAGTTGCTTCATGAGGAATAGAGATGTCATTTCCTCCATGAGATTGAGAGAAATTTAATTGTGAGAGAGAACTTCAAAGGTTCATATTCATAGGGAGAAAGAATTTCTCTGTTGAAAGAGATCTGATAGGAACATCGACACTCCTAGCAAGCACATAGCACACCGACTTTAGTCACCTCTGCAATAGCTCTTGGCTTCTCAAAAGACTTCCATCAACGAGCTCAAAGCATATCAACTAAAGTATGGTGGCTCCTACAACTATGTCAACTCCAATAGCGCGATCATCCTAGCTTCAACCCAACTCCCTCACACTGCATAAATGAGACCATTGGTAGAGGCGACCGTCTGGCAACCAACAACCTACACAGCCCGCCTTGCCTCTCCAAATGAGATGCTTCTCCAAAGGCCTCACTGACGAGCCAACGCTCCTTCCTCAATGACCAGCTACTCCACAGTGTAGCAACCCTATAGCAACCAGCTCCCTCTAAACAAAGCTCCATCTAAGGCTCCTGCTCTCCTAGTCACAAGCTCCTCCACTGTGCTCTCCCACACAGCCACCGGTACCGGCAACAATGCGAGTGGCTAGCAGCTTTGCAACAGCGATTCACATACCATAGCCACCTCGCCAAGCTCCTTTGTAGCTCTCGCAATGATATTCTTCCACAAGCAGTGCCTCCTTCAAGCACGGGTTGTAGCTACTGGCCAACGACGCCTCACCCATCTCTGCTTCTGAAGCCTAAACGGCTCAGCCCACAACAACCGAATGGCGTGGCTCTAGATAAAGCTCACAATGCTTCAGATCAAAGCTTCTCAAAGTTCTCTTCCTAAGGTCACCATTGAGTGACACATGGCAGATAGGACTAGTTAAGTTAACCCATCTTAAGCCATGGTTAGGGGTGGTTAAGGTCATATGGTTAAGTTCCATGCTTGGAACATAGTTCAGTTTATCTACCCTTGAGTTAACTCAATCTGGTTAGAAGACTGCCACATGGCATAGTGCCACCTAAGCACAGTCCCTTTGTAAGCACAGTTTGAATTCTTCATGTGCATCCCTGTGCCACATCATCATGCCTCTTTCTTCTTCATAAAAACTTCGACAAGCCATAACTTCCAATCTAGGAAAAATTTGCACGCGCTCCAAAAAGGAAAAGTGATCATCTTTTTGAACTCTACGCACCTGTCAACTCAGATTTTTTGTATGCAATTAGACATTGCCAGATTTAAAAGTATCTTCAACTAGTAAGACCTTTGCAATGGCAATACGCACTCCAACTATTGAGAAGTTCACCAGGGAAGGATTTCACACATGGTCTACACAAATGAGGTATCTCCTAATGCACCAAAAGCATTGGAAGATTGTAAAAGAAGACATACCCACTGCAAAAAATGATGCATGGAAGGAAAAAGATGAAGCAGCACTATCACTCATTGGTTTGCACTTGGGTCCAAACATAATTCATCATATAGACTCCAAGGATCATGCCAAGGATGCATGGGATGAGTTGAACACAGTGTTTGGTGCAAAAGCCAAAAATGAAGAAATCCATCTTAAGATTGAATTCTATGTATGCACATGGGCTTCAATGAATTCATGGCACAATTTGTCAACAAAATCAAAAGCATTATGACCCAACTAGAAGGTATAAATGCAAAAGTAGGGGAGAAAGATGCACTTGCAATTCTCCTTAAAAGCATGCCTACAGAGTACAGTGCACTGACAACCACTTTGAAGAATTTGCCAGATCCAAAGTTTGAGGAATGTGTATCCTCTCTTCTTGAAAAAGAAAGAGAGTTAAAGGCATCAACATCGACATCGACATCGACATCTACAACAACACGCAACAACTATAATAAAGAACAAGCACTATTCAATAAAACATTAATGAAGTGCTACCATTGGGGAAGGATGGGTCACTATCAAAGTGACTGCAGACTGAAGAACAAACCAAAGTGTCACCATTGCAAGAAGTTGAAGATTGCAGATTGAAGAACCAGCAAATCAACTACGTGGAGTCATCATCAAGCCATGAGCCAAAAGGTGACATCAATTGTATGTATTGAGAAACAAAAAAACCTTGCCAACCTTGCCTATATTTTGTAAATCAAACCTGACCACCTGAGAGTAGCTATGTAAGCACCCAGGGGAGGATTTGATCTTGTAACTCACATCTGACCACCTTGCAGTAGCCAAAGGATCATGGCACCAAGGGGAGGTGTTGAGAGTTATGGTGCCATGAGCACATGTAGAGCAAAGGTATGAGTAAAGGGCAAGCTGCCACATGGCATGGAGGAGATATCCCACATGTGAGCAAGCATATGGATGTAAGTACCCTCACCTATAAAAGGGAGGTTCATTTGAAGTAATATAAAATCAAGCACTTTGCACTATCTCAAGATTCTCTTTATGAGTCCAAGCTAATATATCTTGGAACCTAATTGACTTGAGTTATAGATCATGATCACTCTTAGGATTCATCCACCTTAGATTAGTGTTGTCATTAGAGTAGATTAGGGTCCATAGGAGAGCTTGGTCCATGCGCTTTAACAAATGGCATTGGTGCCATTATTCACAACATCATGTAATTGTTGGAGAATGGCAGCAATGCCATTCTCCATTCTCCATGTGATGAATGGAACTGGTTCCATTCTTCACATAATCATATGGTGTTGTGGACAATGGTACTAGTGCCATCCTCTAACCATGACCCGTGACACAACTGTGACATCTAGAGAATGGCACCATAACCATTTTATGCAATGCATGTGATAAATGGCACCAGTTCCATTCTCCACAAACATAATGGATGAGTGGAAATGGTGCCATTCTCCACAAAATCATGGAGGATGAATGGCACAATCCATGTGATGAATGGCACTGGTGCCATTCTCCACAACATCATGGAGGATGGCACTAATGCCATTCTCTGCAAATCCTCATGGAGGATGGCACAAGTGCCACTTATCACATTGATAATGGAGATTGGCATTGGTACCACTATCCAAAAATCTCTGTAGAATGGAACCTCTACCATTCTTTACAATCCATGTGATGCATGGCACTAGTGCCATTCTCCACAACAATGTGGAGGATGGCACTAGTGCAATTCTCCACAAATTCTCATGGAGGATGCTACCTGTGCCATTCTCCACAAGTGACATGAAGATTGGCATCATTGCCATTCTTCAATAGATTATTTGGAGATCATTGGCATCATATGATTATTGGAAAATCACAAGATCATTGGCATTGGTTCCATAGTCCACATAGTCATATGATATTGTGGACAATGGCACGAGTGCCATTCTACAACCATGATCCATGACAACCTTAACATCCAGAGAGTGGCACTAGTGCCATATTGTGCAATCCATGTGATACATGGAACCAATGCCATTCTATACATGATTGGCATCAGTGCCATTCTCTAGAAGGCCAGGTGACATTTTGGATTATAGGAGAATGGCACTGGTGCCATTCTATGCCATACATGTCATGAATGACACTCGTGCCATTCTCCTCAACATCATGGGATGGAACCAGTGGCATTATCCTCAAACTCGCATAGAGGATGGCACTCTAGTGCCATTCTCCACAAACTTACAATCCATGTGCTCAATGGAATGGGTGGCACTCTTCACAACATCATATAATTATTGGAGAATGTGATGAATACTATTCTTGATTATAACCATCTTAACTTTGATAATGTATATATTTGCTTGCAGTGTGGGTGTAGTTTTTCATAATGCATACATAAAGCTGCTTTGCCTTGGTTCTTTTGTTAATAGAAGTTGCATTGTATTTGTAATATTTCCTACTACATTTATGATTTTCTATTATACATTTCATTGTTGTTCTATCAATTTGGATTGTTCATTTTCTTAATTTAGTTTCCATTGGTTCTTTTGTTAAACAAAAGATTGCAAGAATGGCTAGCAAGGGAAAGAGAAAAGTTCGAGAGGTGTCCATTTATGATGGAGTTAGTTCTGGAAGAGGATGGTATTTAGATATATACAATAACAAACTCCAAAGACTCCATAAAGCACATTGTTTTGTGAACATTCAAGGAACAACTTTTGAGTATGTTGGACAAGTTAAGGAGATGGAGGATTGTTTTGTATACATCCTTTGCTTCCACGGGATCCGGAATTACCCACAACACCAAATCGGATTTTGGATTCAACTCACGTTCCTGATCAAGTACAAATTTGAGAAAGATAACGATCCTTGTCTCAAAATTCATACATTGGGTGGCAATGTGTATCAGTTGGATCCTGATTGTTTTGATCATGTGAGGATGAATGCTACTAGAGAGGACATGATGATAACTAGGGGTTGGAATATTGAGCCAAAAAGTTGTACCAACCAATAGATATTAGAAGGCATTGATCTGGTAATGAAAGGGATAAATCAAGATAATGAAAAGAATATAAAAGTTTTTGAAAGAACCGAGAAAAACAATATTGAGGTATCAAGCTCTTAAGTGTCTCACAACACAGTGAAAGAGAAGGCTAGAGGGAATGGTGAGGAGGAAACAATAGGTGAGAAGGAACAACAAACATTGGGGATAAACTTGATGTAGAAGCTAAAGATAAAGAGACAAATTTAGGAGGAGAACAGGGAGGTACCGGAATAGTCTCTGATGGAACATGCATTGGAGGTGATGAAACGAGGAGTGGTGAGACACACATAAGAGGAAATGGTGAGAAGTCATTTGAAGAAAGAATCATACCCTATAAGAAAATCTAGCAAGATGTTGACTTTAAGGCACTATAAAAGAAATTGGAAAGGAAGGACACAAGTATGATAGGCTTGATGGAGTCTATAGAGTACTTCCCACTTGGTCTGGAGTTTGAGGTTTTTATCCCAGTGATGATGAATTGCTTTAGAGCCCCAAGCCAATATGTGTACAAAACATTGACCCTTAGCTACATCAGTGACTTGGTGAATGGCAGACTAGAGGCTAGTGGATCTCTAGGGAATATTTCCAATGTAGTAATTACAATATCATAGCCCTAGAAGAGAATGCCTATCCATTACTTGTGGGAAAATTCTGGCTCAACAATGCCAAAGTATTCCATGATTGGGATTGAAATTAGGACCGACCGCCGAGATACCAACAGACCCAAACAAGATTTCAAGGAGCTATAGGCCACAAGGCCTAGAAGTGAAGATCAATTCCCATAAGAAGTAATTACAATATCATAGCCCTAGAAGAGAATGCCTATTTATTACTTGTGGGAAAATTCTGGCTAAGAAAGGAGATGGATTCAATACATACAAAAAAATCTAGAAAACTTCTAATAACTGGGGGAAAAAACTGCATGTAGAAGGCCAACATGACACTTCAAAACCTGGTATAGATGAATGAGGGGACCTAAAATGAGATACTTTGAGCAGCATCACCAAAAGTGTATGAACTTTAGAATTGGTGGTAGCAGCATCCTGTGAGGGAACACCCTGTAAAGGGTTGAGATATCTTGTTCATGAGATGAGACACCCGGAGCCTGGAAAGCAATATTTGAGGAAGAAACCTAAGTAGTAATTCCTTAAGAAACATTGTTTTGGGTAGAGGTATGATAAGCTTTAGCTTGAGAGGGTGATTTTCTATGAAGGTAGTGAGGTGGCTTGTCATGCTCATCTTCCAAAGTACACCTATATTCATCAAGATCTTTACTCAACTTGGAGTGTTCAAGGTTCTATGCACTTATTTGGAAATCCAACCTCCTTTTTTCCTATCTCACCATGCAATAAACAAAGCATCAATAAGCATCACCACATCATTAAATTGGAAGTTGTTTCTAGATATGTATATGTACTATAAAGCATGAGCTCTTATCTGAACCAAACATCTTTCTTGATTTTAAATGCATCCCTTAACAAAATTGCCTTCTAATTAACTAGCTTCCCAATTTCTATATGTATGAACTTCCATACCTTCCTAGCATGTGGGCATGCAACAAGAAAATGAAAAATGTCTTCAAGAGTAGGGTATGAGAATGACTCTGAATTAAGCTGATATTTTCCTCTTTGGAAAAGACTAAAGTATTGTCAGCCTTCTTCAACAAAGGGATGTCCTCATTAATCCTCTTTCTCTTGATGAGCTTGAAATCTCATTGGTAGGCATGTCAATCTCACCTGCCCACCAATATCTATCGTAAATCATCTCACAAAGGAAGAGAAGAGAAGGTCTAGGTTCTCAAATGGCTTAGGCTACTCAACAGATCCTGAGTAAGTAAAACCTATCTAGTCTAGCTTCTCTCTTATACTCACCAATTTGACTATTGCACCAAGTGAAGTTTCCCTCAGGACAAGCATCCACCATCTACCAATGATCCTTCAAATTCTCCCAAGCCTCAAGCTCAAAGCCTCTTATCACTGTGCACTTTTCCATATGGAGTTTTCCTATTCTACCTCAATTACCTCCCCTAATCCATAGCACAAAAAGGGCAGTTGATTACATAGATACAAGGGGAGATCAGGCAGCTCTACCCATACAAGAATTCTAGTTGATCCAAGAGCATCAAGAGAGAAATCCTTAGTCCACCATTTCAAGCAAAGGGGCTGGTGTCTAATGGTTCCAAGACCATATAGAATGGCTCTAGCCACCATTTCATTCCTCTCAAACAAGAATACAAAAAAACATTTTTTCAAGAATCTAACATTTAGCACATTCATACCTTTCCTAACCCAATTTGTTCTAAGCCATGTTTCAATGAAAGCCATGGGGGGTCTCACATGCGGTAAGTAGCCTACTGATGCATGGGTGCTCAGCCATCTCGCAGAATTAGTGAGAAGCTTGTCATCAAGGAAAGCCAAGATAGACTTACCAGGACTAGGTTGTTCAGTCTCATTGAAAGCTTGTCAAGTTCCTCCAACATCTGATTTCAGATCATTTCTTTCTCCTTGATCATTCGTGGCCAACACACTATCCTCTTTCTTCTCACTGGGGGAGGGTACTCCCTGCATGTTCTGATTCTGCCCAGCATTTGGCTTATCTTCTCTTGTTAGTCCTCCTCCAACACGTCTGCCTCCTGCCAGAGTTCCTCTGGTTTTGTCTTGACCACAATCTCCTCCATTGGATCCTACTAATATAAGCCCATTGCTTGTGCTTGAGTGGCGTTGGTCATATATTGTGGTTTTATCTCTATTGGCTCCTCCTTCACTTGGGATAGTGTCTGGGCTAAACATCACATCTTCAGTTCTTGAAGAATGGAGTCCTCACATTTTACTATGACTGTAGGGTCCTCTACTGAGTTGCAGAGAGCCAATGGTTGTGGTTTGGTATAGAAGTCCTGAGGCCATGGTCCCATCTCAATAGGGAGCACCAATAAAATAACACGATCCCAGGAGGAAGCTAAAGAAGTCACCCCATGGCTTTTGAGCTGCATGGGCCTAGGAAGGACGTGCATGTCCTCCTCCTCTACCTCCCTAGATCCCAGCAGTTTTAAGCCCATAGGTACAAGTGGAGGGGCAATGTCTTCAGAACAGCAGCTGTCCAGGGACAAAAATCCTTGTCTTTAGCCAATGAAGGTAATGTTGTTTTATCATCAAGAGCAAAATCTTCTAGTAGCAAGAGAGGGAGTAGGTCCTTAGACATTGGGTGTTGCAACAAGCTCACCATTCAAAACCTTGGGATCAACAAAGTCATCATGCAAGCTGTACTGGCAGTTGAAAATAGGTTGGGGCGAGGGCAAGTAATGGAGGCGCTCACACAGGAGGCTTCCACCTTCCAACTCGCTACTCTCTCCATCTGCATCCTCCATCTCCAACCTCTCTCCAAGATCTTGAATATTTTGAGAGAGGACAAGATTTGTAAGGCTTTACACAAAAAAAAGAGGCTTCTTGAGAGATAAGATGGAAGGAAGAATGAAAGAAAGGCAATGGCTTCTCCTCCTATTATTCCTTGCTAAGAGGATCCATTGGGAACCAAAAGATGAGTAGAAGATTCCTCTCCCTAGAGGAACAAAATGGATTGCTTATAGTGACACACCTTGTCTGCTACCATGAGTAGTCCCTTCTTGAGGGTGGTCTTGGACATCCTTTCATGGCTACATATGAATAACCTTGCTCTTTGTGGTTGCACACAATCTTCATCTAATAGTCCTCCCTTTTAACGACGACTAGTTCCTATATAGAAAACCTTTTTAGTGAGCTATAATATTATCATATTCCCAAGGTAAGAGAGGGTTACCAACTTGAAATTATCTCTAGGCATATCTCTATGTGCTCATTTTGTGCACCTTTGCAAGGAAAGCTTTTGCAATGCATAAAGAAATGGAAAGCAAACCTCACAAGAGGAACATGGACCAAAAGGAGAGGCATCCACATCAGCCTTCATGAATTCAAAGATTGGGGAAGTAGAGACTCCCACAAAGGTGTCCATTCAACTACCCATTGAAAAAACTTATAGTGAGAAAGTGAACAAATGGCTCATGTGAACAGAATTGAGCGAGTTCCAAGGCTTACCATGGATGTAGGTCTTTGTAAAGATGGGGGCAAAGGAAACAATAAGGAGCATTTGGAATGCAAAGAAGAAGTGCTTGTGGAAGTAAAGAAAAGACCTATGTAGGACTAGCCAATTGATCTAAGAATCCAAACAATGTGAACCCAACATGGCATGACATCACTAACAACCAAATGTGGGGTTTGTGGGTTTGGCAAATCATCCTATGATGAGAAATAATTTTTGTTAGGCCATATAGTAATAGGCATATTTCCTTCATAAAGCCTAGAATGTGGGAAAGTTAAAATGAATCATAGTGTTGGGCACAATTTGTAGCTAATACAAACCCACTAAAAAGCTAATATGCACTGGATAAGACCTACACAAACTTAATAATAGGCAAACAACATGGACTACAACACACAAATCCCCCAAATAAAAGCAATGAATTGTAAACATAAGATAGAACCAATAGAAACTAAATGTGGTCATTCCTTATAAACCCACATAGCATGTGCTGGGTAAGAATGTATGAAAAATACCCCTATATTTAGAACTTTACATTTTCATCCTCTTGTTGGGGTAAAGGGCAGTGTGCCCACCCACTTGTACAGTGCCCATGTATACTCATATATATATGAAAGAGGAATAAGCTGGAGTAGCTTTTGCTCCACCACTTTTGGTGTCTCCTATCCCTTTGTGTGTGCTCTCCTCTCCCACAACTGGTATCAGAGCCCTTGGCATTCGATCTACGAGGAGCTCGGTGAGAGGAGAACGGGAACTGCTTCGAGAGATCTACCGGGAGCTTGGAGATGGGTGTGGCATTGTATGCGTTGCCTGTTGCATGAAGATGGAGGTAGCTCTACTTGGTGCTTAGTCAGTTGGCACCTGGGATATGCAATTGCGTTGGGCATTGTGGAGTGGCAGAAAGTAGTCGATGTAGAGGGTCCTTTGCTTTGGGCCTGAGCTTGCTAGCTCATAGTCGGCTGGAGAGGCATGGAGTCTTAGGCGATTTTGAAGAGCGTCGTTGCTGTTGGAGAGCGGCTATGGAGTCCGTTGGTTGAGAGGCTACGCGTGACGGGAGCTGCTGATGGAGGCTTTTGGAGCTCGATGGAGCAGTTGGCCTGTTGGCATTAGAGCTTGCAGCTGCACTTACTGCTAGAGGCCATGGACTATAAGGATTCACAGGTTAAAGAAGCCCAATGATGCGTGCAGCATTAGAATCTGCTATAGGCATCTAGGAAGGCGCGGCTGAGCAAATAGCTTGGGGCTTCACTGCTGGGAGCCTTGTAGTTGTTGCAGGAGGGCTAGAGATCAGCCCATGAGCCCGCTAGCCTGGGGCATTGATGGAGGCTGTAATCAACCACTCTTGGAGCCTTGTGAATCCTCTTGCAGACAGTCATTGCTGAGGACGCCTTGGTTGATGCGTGAGCTGGCTATTGTGTCATCTGGCTGTGTCTTACGACTGTTGGGCTTTCGCTACCATTGACGCTATCGAGGTTGCCAATGCACTTACAACGGGAGACGTTGTGAGCCTTTTAGTGGATTGCAGACTCCAAATTTGCAGAAGGAGGGCAGCCTGAAGCTCTTACAGTCCAAGAAGCAATCTCTACAAGAGGAACTTAGTGGCCTGTGAAATGTGATTGCGCCACAGCAAAAGAGTAGGGAGCTTGGTTGTCATTTGGAGAGCAGCAGAGAGCTGTTGGGACATATTTCTGGAAGCCTTAGTTGGAGTAGGAGGTCACAAATGCTCGTTGAAGGAGAGGTTACTGAAGGGCACTTTTGCTCATGATGCCATTGAAGGGCTTGCTCAAGGTTGCCATTAATCTACCTCTCTATTTCTCTCAATGGCTTTTTCCCTTAGAAGGACACAGGGAAATCTTTCTCTCTCTCTTTCACTTAAGGAGGTCTCTCTTGCTCTTTCTTACACAAAGTATGGACATTATCTGTGGATAGGCTGATTGGAGGCTGTTGCTTGGACACTTTACGGGACTGGTCATATGCCATTTTGCAGTCTTGCACAAGGAGCTTTCGATATGTACATCACTTTGGCAGTGGCATTGACACATGCTTTGACAGTGGTACATGCGTGGTTGAGATGCATTGACAGTTCGTTGGATGCATGGTTATTTGCCTATGTTGGATACATACGGTGGTACGGTGATGTATTGAGATCCTGTCAGATTAGCATCATTTGGAGCACATTTCGGGGCTGTTTTGCCAGTGCTTTTGGGCTATTTAATTGCTGATCTATGAGCATTCTTGGGGCTGATTTGGTTGGGCATTGTACTTGCCATTTTGCTGGTGTTGCAGTTGACATACGGGGTGATCTGCTGGATGTATTTTGACCATTTTTGGGACTGTTTTTTGCCAGAGCAGATGAGTGCTGTAAAGGGCAGCAAACATTCAAGGAAGCTGCTGTTGCTGTTTTTATGACAAAACAGTCATTTTCAGGACTGAATATCTCTTTCCTGGTGCGGAATTGCACTTTGTGCCGAACTGGAAAGTTGTAGTTCACAGAACATACTACAACTTTGCTTTTGGAAGCAAGTTGATCTGGTATAAGCTGCATGAGTTACAGCCTCTGCAAAACCACAAAAAGTTGCAGTCTGCTGTCTATTTGTAACCAATGTGCAGGAAGCTGTTTTTCAGGTGAGAATATCTGAGAATCCAGAAGGATTTGGCTCTTGAGGTCAACTGACAAGTTGTAGATCTTTCTACGAGCTACAACTTTGCTGTTTACAGCTTTGGCATCTGGTCTTTCAGTGAAAAGATATCGCTGTTCAAAGACAGGGACAGCGTGTTATTTTGCCCAAAGTGGCTGTGAGGTATTGTTGTAGGAATTTCTCTTGCACAACAGTGAATTGGGAACTCACAGTAAATTACAGAAAGTGATTGGGATCTCACTTCAGTCCAAGGGCATTATTGGCATTTAGGCAAGTCACTTTGGCACATTTGGCAAGTGGTGAATGCTTGATTTTGTTGCCAAAGGATTGCACACTCGAGGTGATGCATTGGTGATGCAGTAAATGCCATTTCAATGCATTATAGATTTGCATTGGTGGATGCCGCACTGATGTTTATGGATAGTTGAGCTGGGCTCCTATTGCCATTGGTTGAGCAGGCATTGCTCATTTGGTTCAGTGCATTTCTTACTTCAATTGCCAGGCATTGGAAGGTTACCTGGCTGCATATATTCTTGTTTATGCCTCTTTATGGCTGAGTGCTTTTGAGCATTGGATCAGCCAGTTTGTTTGGAGACTTGATTGGTCTGGACAACACTATATTTTTTGGTCATTTGGGTTGCCTATTGCACTATACTGCTCTTTGGTTGTGACCTATTGTGCCATAGATATGGCATCTACAGCTGGTAGTGCCCTCTTTGATATTGAGAGGTTGGATGGTTCAAACTTCTAGTATTGGAAAGAGCAGATTTATGATGTGTTAGTGCAGAAGAGGCAGCATAAGCCCATTCAATGCAAAGGTGTCAAGCCTAATAGCATTAAACAGAGTGATTGGGATGACATGGATGAGCAAGCATGCTCTATCATTCAGTCATCACTCTCGAAGTCAGTCTACTTGCAGGTACAGGATGGTGTACAGGGTGTAGACTACCATGCATATGAGTTCTATACTCGTATATGCCGGATGTATGACCATGATAGTGTTATGTTACAGCATGATGGGCTGAAATACAGCCTTGATATGCACTCCAGAGGTAGATCTATTGGTAGAAACAGGTCATGTTCAAGGGGGAATTCCAGGAGCAAGTCTGGCTCTTGGACTTGTGCTAGATGTTTCTATTGTGGAAAGTATGGCCACATGAAAAAGTATTGCTGGAAATGGCTGAGAAAATACAAGAAGAAGAGCAAGGTTAAGAATGACATGAAGAAGGAGAAGAAGCATGTTGAGCTTCAAGGCGTGGATGCCAGGGTTTCCACTGATAGTAGCAGTGATGAAGGCATTCTTTTGTCTATGTCTGACACCTCCCTCTTGGCCATTGATGTACCCATTCTTGGCGATTGGATGTTAGATCCATGTGCTTCATGTCATATGACCCCTTATAGGTCATGGTTCAGTGCATATCGGGAATGCATTGTGGAGAGTGGTTTGATGGGCATTGATCATTCTATGGATGTCTATGGTTATGGGGATATCCACCTTGTTATGCCTAGTGGCTCTATTCTTGTTCTATAGAGGGTTAGACATATACCAGGACTTGCTACAAGCAAGATCAGTACTAGACAGTTGGTTGAGGCAGGTTATCATGTCTCTTTGGGTGATCATGCATGGAAGATTGCTAGAGGCAATCTGGTTATGGCTAGGGGATCACGGGTTGGATTCTCTTATGCATTGCATGTATCAGGTGTCCAGGATAAGATGCTTATGATTAGTAAGCAGCCATCAGCTAGTTTATGGTATGCCAGACTTGGACATATGTCTACTGCAGGTATGGAAGCCCTTACAACATTGAGATACATTCCTGTTATGGATGTCTCTCAAATTTTATGTCATGATTGTGATGATGGTCAGCAGTCAGGATCCTCCTTTGTGAGGAAGACAGCTAGTAAGAGGTATCTTGAGCCATTGCAGTTGGTTCATAGTGCAGTTTGTGGGCCTATGCCTACCGTTTCACTGGGTGGCGCCTCTTACTTTGTGACATTTATTGATGCTGCTACAAAGTACATATGGGTATATCCGATTCGGCAGAAGCATGATGTATATGATACATTTCAGCGCTTCTTGGGTAATGCTGAAAATTAGTCAGGAAAGAAGCTATTGAGCTTGATGACTGATGGTGATGCAGAGTTTACCTCTTCTAGATTTCAGCATCTATGTGATACACTTGGTATCAGGAGGGTGTTGACCACTCCTTCTCTTTCTGCTCATGATGCCTTAGCAGAAGGCATAAATCGGATTCTATTGGACAGGATTGGTAGCATGCTACGATATGCAGGTCTTACCAAATGCTATTGGGCTGAGGCATGTAAGACAGCTGCATACTTGCTTAACAGGTCACCCAGGAGATCTCTGAATGGTAGAGTGCCATTTGACTTCTTGACAGGCAGGGCACCATGTTATGAGCATTTACGTGTGTTTGGCTGCGAGGCTTATGCTCATGGTTCCCGATCGAGGAGATGTATCTTCCTTGGATACAGTGAGTCCAGTGAGGACTACAGGTTATGGGATTCTTCAACTAGAGAGTTGATACGCAGCCATAATGTCTATTTCAGAGAGGATGCTATGTTTAGACAGCCCAGGACTGTGGATAGCAGGAGAGTGGTGTTCCAGGAGGGTGTAAGTGCACTGATACCTCCGAATTCTTTGCAGGGGCAGCCCATATCCCTTGGAGTGGGAGGTTTTTCCCACAGTGAGCAGGTTATAAAGTTGGGACAGCCACGATTACTTCCTGATTTTGGTCATTTGGTCAGAGACGATCAGATGTCTCGAGCATTCCACAGGTTTATTTTCCTATGGAGATTGTTGATGCATCTTCTATGGACAGTTATAGTTTACTCCCAGGATGCGGAGTGCCTCTTGCAGATGAGGATTAGGCTATGCATGGTGAGGAGGATACCTTGGCTAATGATGCCCGGTATGATCCATTGGCTAGTTATGCCAGGACAGATGTGGTTTCTGCAGTTATTGACTCGGGTCATATTGTGCATGGGCAAGAATCATTGATATGTTTGCTTCGTAAGTGCCTTCATGGCCAGAAGCAATCCCCTCGAGCTTGGCTTCATAGGTTTGATACCGTTATGAGAGCTCAGGATGTGATGTGCAGTGAGACAGGTTATGGTCTCAGTATTCAGGAGGTTGCTATCCTTCTGAGGTTACTTGCCATATGGTTCCTTATGGACAGGGATGCTTTGCAGTGGGAGCTGCATGGTCTTGATGATGTTTGTCAGATACTTGGTTGTTTCAGTATGGAGAGGGGGAAGTTACTGAGTACTCCATTGCCTGTATTGGCTTCATACTTGAAACACTGCAGGTTTGACGATCACAGATCAGTTGAGCAGCAAGTTATGGTTGATATGGCAGCCATAGTACTTCATGCATCCATGACTGTGTTGAGACTTGGTTCTCACATGTTTGCCATTGGTGCTACACTTCCAGTTCTTGCTTCCGTTGCAGTGGGAGTTGGTAGCATGATTATGGTAGATTTTGGCAGTAGGGAAGCGGTTGTGGACATCAGGTCCTTATGCTTTTAGGAGCAGCATGCAGGTGATGCAGGTTGGGTAGACCAGCAGAGGTCTATTGTAGGTTATGTGCTTATGGTCACAGGTGGTACAGAGACATTTTCTCTGTACAGTGACAGTTTGGGTGCTATGGACTTAGCACAAGAGCACGTGGTGGTGAGAGTTCACTCTCCCAGTGAGATCTGGCATGAGATCTTGGTTGACAGAGCTTGTCATTTTCTATCCTGCAAACCTGATGTCTGCTAGCAGCTTATCCTCTATGCACTTTGCACATTGTAAAGTGCCGATGGGCATAGGATGATGGTCTGGTCATCTTGTTTTTCAGCCTATGGCTGATTGTATTATGTGTACTATACTCCCTTAAAGGCACACTGCCTTTAAGTGGGAGGTTGTTGGGGTAAAGGGCAGTGTGCCCACCCACTTGTACAGTGCCCATGTATACTCATATATATATGAAAGAGGAATAAGCTGGAGTAGCTTTTGCTCCACCACTTTTGGTGTCTCCTATCCCTTTGTGTGTGCTCTCCTCTCCCACACCTCTTCCATATGCATAGATGTTCAAATATTGAAAATTTTAGCTCCTCTTTATATATGTTACAAAACTTGTTTACATTGGATAAGTTTTTTCACATATTTGTTCATGCATGTATACAACATGGTACTATGCTACATGTTTATGATGTGAGTCCTTAGGAAACCCACAAACATGTAACATAGCAAGGAAAACTACTATGTATTGTAGTTTATATTTTATAGCAAATTGTTTTATTAAAACATCCTACAAAGTGACCACTTGTATCATCTTTCAATAGATGGACTCATGTTGGAGTCCATGCTTTTGCACTTGATCATGAGGTATAGGTAGAAAGACTCAAATTTCTTGAATATAGACTTAGCATGTGCAAGTATATATTGAATTTATAGAATCATTACTTGTCATTTAGAGATGCTCAAATCATAGAAATGTAAAGATTTAAATGAATACTATAAAGGAACACAATAAATATTTTAATAAATACAATGAAGGAACTTTTGGTATAGAATGATAAACATTGATCATTTCATGGTACTCAAATTTCTAGAAATCACACTATGTAGCAGTTTAGGTTGAATTATAATTATGTCATGCAGACAATTTGATTGGGTTCAAAGAGAACAGATTCCCTTTAAAGTCTAGTTAGAAATTACAATATCCCCTAAGATAAAGTTTAAGATCATAAAGAGGCTATTCTTCCATGTTTATGGTATTGTATCGTTGAGGATAACCATGATTTATTCTAAATCGAGTCTCCTTATTGGAGGAAGTACAAAAAAAGATTTGTGTTAAGTGGGCTGCAAAGCCAGTAAACTTGTTCACTCATCTTAGATTTTTTCTCTTAGGAATATTTTTAAATTCTTTCCTTGTTTCATCAATCTTAACATAGGGACAATATCGATAGCACTTACCTCACCTTGTATTTTACCCTTGATGAAGGTATTCATGAGCTACAACATGTGTCTTCTTTCATTTACAACTTTCTATTTGCAATATAATAAGCGTAGAATATTAAAAGCAGGGCTATTTCATAAAGTCTAAAGGAAAGTCTCAATGAGAAATTTGTGAATTTTTTTCATATTTCTCAAAGAAATATCTTATTGCACAATTGAGCTAGGGATTATAGGAGAGCTAGGAATCATGGGTTTAGTATAGTGTCAAGCAAGGTTTTTTTCCTTATTGTGTACCTTACAAGGATGGCCTTTGTCATTGTTATTCCTTTATAATTATGGTTAATTTGCACTATTGTAAGCGCTATAATGCTTCTTGCAAACTTGCACAAAGTGTTTGTAGTAAAAAATGAGGTTGCATATAACCTCCTTGGTAGTCATACTCATCATTATGCCACTGTGGCAATGAATATGTCGGGAAAGCAACCTGATGAGAGTGTGAGCATGTCCCAAATTTGATATATCACCCATTAGTGCATCATAGCACGCAACTGTATGGCTGCAAGAATGCCCCAAATATAGTCTTACAATTGCCACATAGTTGCACATGAACAAACATTCCACATCACATGGGTTTTTTATTTTTTTTCATTATATATCTAAGCATTAGTGTAGTGGATGGTTAGGCTAGCTTGACCTATAAATTAGTCCATAAAATCCAATTGTGTAGACCAATTTGGACATCATTGTCATGGAGAATTTTTAGTGAAAGTGGTGAAATTGGTGCTTTGGTATGCTTCTAAAGCCTAAAACTATAGTTTATGGTATTGTATCTTAGTAGTTTGAACTCTACTTTGAGTGTCATTGTTGGCATGTTTTTCTTTTCTATTTTGGCGTATTTTTAGGTCATCATTATGTTCAATTTAAGTACCTTTCTTGACACTTTGTATGGCTATTCTTGCCCAAGGTTTACTAAAATTCAATATTGTCTTTGCGAAAATATGTTCAAATTCATAAAGTAGTATTTTCCATGTCATTGTTTAGAGTTTTGGCACACATAAAGTACAAATCTATGCTTTAATTTTTATGTTTAATAGAAAGCTATTAGCCCAATTGGCATCAAAGTCATGTGATACTTATTTAGCACATGTGTAGGTATTAATGACACCTAGAAATAACATGGACTGCATGATGATCTAAATTTGTTAGAGATATCACAACAGATATGGAAGAAGTTAAGAAATTCTTTTGAACTCAACAATTTTGTGGTAGGAAGGGTCACAAGCCCTTACAAGAATTTGTACAGCTTGACAAAATTGAAGAGGATACTTTTAATTACATCTTAGGCACCTAACATGGAATTAGACTTTAATGATCAAAGTGAATTAATAGGAGTGGTTCAAATAGAAAGGTATGAAATATAAATCTTGAGCACATTCACAACTTTGTGGCATGAATACAATCCTTGAAAAGTACCCCCAAAAAAAATATAGTGAAATGACTTAAATTAAGAGGCATATATCATACTATGGGTTCTAAACCACGAGGATTTTACAAAAGAAGATAACCGGTTACAAAATAAACATAATGGTTTCCAAACCAAAAGGATTTTACTAGGTGGAAGTGAGTACTAAGTAGCATGAGTACTAAGTAGCATTATCATTGCTAGAAATTCAGGACTTCATATCTTTTTTTTTCAAAATGGATATGATCTGAAAAAATGTGTCACAATCCCTGGTAATAGCTGCGTACATATTAAAATTAAAATATAATTTGAGTATCCTTAATCCATTATGACAAAATGCAATACTAGAATTTGATGACTCTAAATGAGATTTAAAAGCATAGGATAATTTATTCCTCATTCCAAACAAGGGTGCATGTATGCACGAAAGCACTTGGCTATAACTTATGGGTTTTACGGGTCTTTACACACTGTCGATTGTTTAAAAAGAAATGCTTTGAGGACTCGCAAGATCCATTAGGCTTTGCCAAGGTTCTATGGTTATTTGCATGCTCTCACACTGACTGCAAAGCCACGGCCTTTTTAAAAAGAAAAACTATAATTTAAAACTGAAGGGTAAATCAACGTTATTTTTTCTTGAAGGTTTTACGACTGGTACCTGCAAAGTTTTGATGCCAATTTTCTGGCGTTTTTTTTGTCTTTATTTTCATAAATAGATCCAGTAGATGATAATCTCTTCTCTGACAAGCATAAAACCCTTTTGGAAGGCATAAAGCCTATTAGGCAAGCATAAAGCCCTTTCAACAAGAAAGTAAAATTTTTTTAAATAGGTGAACCTATTTTTCTGGCAAACGGCTTTATGGATAGCAATTTTTTTTCTAGACACGGCTTCAACAGTTAACAGGGGAATCCGCTTTAGTGCCTTCCTCACAAACAAACATTCGAGACCTGGAGGAGTGAACGAAAAGCTTGAAGTGACTTGAAGACTTGTAGCTAGAGGAAGCCAAGGCAATCATTCTAGGGAGAGGCTCAAGCATGGAGGGAGAGTGGAGCCCCTGAAGAGCCCCTGAATTGATTTATAAGCCGTCTTGGAGGGGGGTAAAGAGCACACACAAGCTGAAAATTAAAAAGCCAAGAGCCACAAACAAGCTAAAAGTTGAAAAGCCAAGAGCCATCTAAAAGTAGAGGTTAAAAATTTTAGAAAATCCTTAAAAAAATTCCTAAGAAACTAAGAATAATCACAAAACTTGCATGAAACTCAATCCTAAAGCACTATCTCTAAGAGACCCACTGCTAACAAATGGTGCATCTTTACGCCACCTCTATGTTGAATTTAACAAACTCTTCAATTACTATATCTAAACCATGATTAAGACTCTATGCATTGTGCTATCATATTTTCATTCCTTTTCTTTATCAAACACTGAAGAAAGGTGTGGAGGTGATTGCATAGTGTTGCAACTGAGCCGAATTTTGGAGTTTACCAAATCATTATTGATTGCAGATTACCACAATATAAGTTAACTGTATTTTTTATTTTATTGTGCCATATGTGTGTGGAAATGCCCTAACTATTGCTGCGAATTGGTCCAAATTAAACCATCTTGAAAAACAATCTAAATGAAGAAGAAAATAAAAATATATTAAAGAGCACGTGTTATTGGAAACATGGGACCATGTAATTCTATGAAGGTAATGCTCAAAGTCAGCATTGCATGCCACTAGTGTATATAAGTGACATGCATGTCACTAGTGCATTGTAGTGACAACCTTCTTCAGTGTATTGTTGAAAATATTAAATAGTGTGTTATTGGAAAGATGGCACCATGGACGTATGTAATTCCATGTACGTTTTGGTCAAAGTCTAACGAAGCAAGAAACTCAAAACTTTTAAATAGTATGATATTGGAAAGATGGCCCCATGGAGACATGTAATTCCACATAGGTCTTTGTCAGCGTCACTATTACATGTCACTAATGCATTCTAGTAGATGATAATCTCTTCTCTGACAAGCATAAAACCCTTTTGGAAGGCATAAAGCCTATTAGGCAGGCATAAAGCCCTTTCAACAAGAAAGTAAAATTTTTTTAAATAGGTGAACCTATTTTTCTGGCAAACGGCTTTATGGATAGCAATTTTTTTTCTAGACACGGCTTCAACAGTTAACAGGGGAATCCGCTTTAGTGCCTTCCTCACAAACAAACATTCGAGACCTGGAGGAGTGAACGAAAAGCTTGAAGTGACTTGAAGACTTGTAGCTAGAGGAAGCCAAGGCAATCATTCTAGGGAGAGGCTCAAGCATGGAGGGAGAGTGGAGCCCCTGAAGAGCCCCTGAATTGATTTATAAGCCGTCTTGGAGGGGGGTAAAGAGCACACACAAGCTGAAAATTAAAAAGCCAAGAGCCACAAACAAGCTAAAAGTTGAAAAGCCAAGAGCCATCTAAAAGTAGAGGTTAAAAATTTTAGAAAATCCTTAAAAAAATTCCTAAGAAACTAAGAATAATCACAAAACTTGCATGAAACTCAATCTTAAAGCACTATCTCTAAGAGACCAACTGCTAACAAATGGTGCATCTTTACGCCACCTCTATGTTGAATTTAACAAACTCTTCAATTACTATATCTAAACCATGATTAAGACTCTATGCATTGTGCTATCATATTTTCATTCCTTTTCTTTATCAAACACTGAAGAAAGGTGTGGAGGTGATTGCATAGTGTTGCAACTGAGCCGAATTTTGGAGTTTACCAAATCATTATTGACTGCAGATTACCACAATATAAGTTAACTGTATTTTTTATTTTATTGTGCCATATGTGTGTGGAAATGCCCTAACTATTGCTGCGAATTGGTCCAAATTAAACCATCTTGAAAAACAATCTAAATGAAGAAGAAAATAAAAATATATTAAAGAGCACGTGTTATTGGAAACATGGGACCATGTAATTCTATGAAGGTAATGCTCAAAGTCAGCATTGCATGCCACTAGTGTATATAAGTGACATGCATGTCACTAGTGCATTGTAGTGACAACCTTCTTCAGTGTATTGTTGAAAATATTAAATAGTGTGTTATTGGAAAGATGGCACCATGGACGTATGTAATTCCATGTAGGTTTTGGTCAAAGTCTAACGAAGCAAGAAACTCAAAACTTTTAAATAGTATGATATTGGAAAGATGGCCCCATGGAGACATGTAATTCCACATAGGTCTTTGTCAGCGTCACTATTACATGTCACTAATGCATTCTAGTGATGACCTTCTTGAGTGTGATATTGAAACAAGTGAAAAAAGATAAATGACACATGTCATTCAATAGGCCTACCCAAAATAAATGGGGAGGCAAAGGGGGGGGGGCTAGGGACGAGTGGTGGAGTGAGGGAAGTTAAGAGAGAGAGAAAGAGAGAGACTAGTGGTGGAGAGAGGGAAGTTAAGATAGAGAATGGGGAGGCGAAGGGTGGGTGGGCTACGAATGAGTGGTAGAGTGAGGGAAGCTGAGAGAGAGAGAGAGAGAGAGAGAGAAACCCAAAATCGTTAGTTGTGCATAATTGCCCCATTTATTGGGCTGACACCTTTAACAAAGGCCAATGAGAAAAATCTAGAATTTATGAGATTAAAAAACTCCCCTATTTTAGCTTTGCCAAAGTAGAACCATTGCTAAGGCTACCCTGTAAGGGTAGGCCAATAATAAAATGTGTGTTATTGGAAAGATGGCACCAAGGATGCATGAAGTGCCATGTAGATCTTGGTCAAAGTCACTATTGCATGTCACTTAGAGTGTATACAAGTGGTATGTATTCTACTAGTGCATTCTAGTTGTTGAAATTAGCACACCAAGATGTCTAGAGGGGTCTACATCTATTTCACATTGATGGGTGGAAATGGATATTGGATAGAGACCTAGGGGTGGTCATACGTCATTGCAAGGGTGGATCACTATAGCCTTCATTTTATAATGTTGATAGCCAATACCACTTTGTGTTGGCTCTTATCTTCTTAGTATGGTCTTTCATCTCTCTCCTCCATGTGAGCTTTCCTCCTTCCATTGTGCACTCCATCTTTAATGACACTAGTGACCACCTTCTTTAGTACAAAGAGCAAGATGCCTATTTTCGACCTGTAGAAATGTGCACGTATTAATGGGAATGTGATACATGTAAAAGCTCTCTTGGTATTGACCTAAATTTTTTGGAGGTGCGATATCTACTTGAGTGAAGATGAGACAAGGCTTCCTTCACTCTTCCACGTGATGTAAAAAACCTTAAATTAAATATGTCCATGAAATGGGCCCCTAAGTTATGAAACATTTGCAAGTGGACCTTCAAGTTTAGCTCCCTTGAAACCATTCGTGGAGGGTGTCTCTAAAAAAGACATTATAAAATATGATAGAGTTCAAATGAAACTACAACTCAACTATCATTTTTTATTTTAAAAAAAGAAATAGGATATGTTAATCTCCTTTATGAAAATCATTAAGACGGGGTGTTGACGTAAGCACATGAGCCTTGAGAATGTAACGAACTAATACACGGATATCATGCCTAAGAGGCCAAACAAAGTCTTTTTTGGGTTGTGAGATTGGTGGACGAGAAAATTCAACATGCAGAGAGGGAGCCACTGAGCCATCCAATTAGTAATGACCCAAGTGAAGCGAACTGAGCATTTGGGTATGGATTCCATGGCCTCGCCCTCAGTAAACCTTGCCTCCTCCTTCTCCCTCATCACCCCCGCCACCCCCACTCCTCCTCACAGGATGTTCCTCCCTGTCGTCGACGTCATCTGGCGTTGGTTCCCCTACGTCAAACGCCTCCTCTTCTTTAAGCTCCACCCCTCCCTCCCCTACGACGCCGCCCTCTCCCTCCTCAAATCCAGCCTTTCGCTCGCTTTGGTCCCCTTCTACCCTTTCGCTGGCCGCCTCTTCGAGCAGGAGAATGGTAGGCTCGCGCTCGATTGCAATGATGCTGGTGTTGAATTCTGGGAGGCTTCTCTGGATGTGCAGTTCTCCACTCTAGAAGACGATGCCTTTCAATATCAAACTTTCTTCCGGCAGTTGGTTCCTTTGGGAGATCTTGAAAGGTGGGATCACCCTGATCTACCCCTCCTCTCGGTGCAGGTACCAACGTTCTTCCAGACATCGTCCTCTGAGCTCAGCTTGTGATCGACCTGATTAGAGTTTCTTGTTTCAACGTGATGTTTTGGATATCTTAACATTCTTATGGAATCTTAGGTTACAAAGTTCCCCAACGACGCAGGGATTGCTGTTGGAGTTGCGCAAAGTCATGCTGTCGCTGATGGCCATTCCTTCTGGCATTTCATGAAGGCGTGGGGAGAGTGTGCCCGAGGGCTACCTATTTCCATGCCCCCGCTTCATATGCGTACGGAGTTGGGTCCGGAGAAGCTGATACTTCCTACGCCTCAGAAAGGCGTTCGATCCGTCACAGCGGGCGGAAGATTCGATCTAGGCCTCAAGGAAAAGTTGTCTATACGAGCCTTCCACTTCAGTGGAGATACGATCCGAAGACTGAAAAACGAAGCTTCGGAAGACCGGGAATCGCCGCTGTGCACATCCTATGAGGCACTGTGCGCCCATGTTTGGAAACATGTCACAGCAGCCCGTGCAGTGAGCGACGCAACCCCAGTGGGATTTTTCGTGGCAGCCAATTTCCGGAGTCGACTGCGGCCGGCGCTCCCGCCGGCCTTCTTTGGGAACGTGATAGCAAGAAAGCTACTAACGCTAACAGCGGGGAAACTGCGAAGCGAGAGCCTGTCAACGACGGCGAAGCGGATTCACGAGGTGATAAGGTCAATGGACGACGAGTATTTTAGAAGGACGTGGGGCGAGGTGGAGGTGAGCGATCCAAAGCTGATAGCCAGCGGGAGGGAGGAGGGGATGGAGATACTGGGTGTGGCGAGCTCTCCTCAATTTCCTGTGTACGAGGTGGAGTTCGTGTGGGGAAAGCCGCTTTGTGTTCGATATGCGACAATCGACGAAAATGGAGTCATGGTGTTGTTCTCGGGAGCAGAGGGAGATGGAAGCGTGGATGCTACCTTGTCTCTTCCCCATGCTTGCATGGAGAGACTTATTCACGATGAGTGCTTTCCATAGTTATTATCCTTCACCAGTAGCACGACCCCTCTCCGAGGGTGAAAGACTTGCCTCCGGCAAGTCTCAATGTTGGGATGTTAGGTTCCCTTTAATTTCAAGAGATACAATTCTAAATTTTATTTATAAATGTTTGAATGCCTCTTAGAAATATTTCAAATTAAGCCTTGGCATTGCTTTTTGTTGAGAAAAACGTTTTTTTTGGCATTTCATACATCTCTCTCTCTCTCTCTCCCCCTCAAAATGAAAACTAATAGCTCTATGCATATGTATATATGTGTATATTCACACATATACATTTTCCTATCACATGTGCATACATGCTCAAGAATATGTATGCTCGTGTGAGTGTACATGTGTGTGCTTGTATCTATACACATGTATATGTGTAATTAATAGCATTCTACATTGAGACAATCTTGTGCATTAATCTCTTGTGTAACATGATTACTAAGAGCTCAGCTGCTTTACCAGCTGGCTATGGCCTCCAGCGTCGAATTCCAATCAATGTGTAATCGAAAACCACCACATTGCTTCATGGGTTAGCACCTGTTGGGAAATGGACTAACCCTAGTGGGTGCCCCATTGTGTGGTTGAAATGGTTAATTGAGTAATTGGGTTTCTTGGGCCCTTGAGATGCTACTGGACACGTGTATTGTGGTCTAAAAACGAATCCCATAAGCAATAGTGGGGTGGTGAGGACCTTGGATATATTAAGGAGTCAGAGCCCTCTCTCACATCCTGTCGGCCTTTTTGGGAGTGGGGCAGGGCTTTAACATGGCTATGGGGCTTATAGGCTTAGGACCCTCCGTATCCGGTGTCCTCCACAATTGACACATGGCATCCTTTGCGGCTTTACATGGTAGCAAAGTGAACGTCAATTTGCAGACATTGCGAGTCTGGATTGCTGGCTAGCTATTGCATATCAACACATGGTGGGAGCTTAGCTCTAGGCGGATTTTGAACTATCACATAGTGTCGTGATTCGTGGTAGAATTAAGTGCGGCTTTCTTGTTAGTGCCAGATGCTCTGCACTGGTAGTTGGCTCCGCGTTTAGATTGGCATGGACTTTGAGTCATTGCGTCTTTGGTTTGTTGCCATGCATTTGTCTCGCATCGTCAATTTGTGGTGGGCTACTCTTTTCTTTGACTAAGCTCACCTTTCAAGGTGCTTAGCCCGTCAAGGGTGTTGGAAATGGGCTAACCCCCTTGGGTGCCCCCTTGTGTGGTTGAAATGGTTAATTGAGTAATTGGGTTTCTTGGGCCCTTGAGGTGTTGCTGGACACGTGTATTGTGGTCTAAAAGCTAATCCCATAAGCAATAGAGGTATGGTGAGGGCCTTGGATATAGTAAGGATTGAGCGCCCTCTCTCACATCTTGCTGGCCTTTTTAGGAGTGGGAAAGGGCTTTGACACGGCTCTAGGGTGGGGGCTTGGGACCCCCCGTACCCGATGTCCTCCACAGATGACACATGGTGTCCTTTGCGGCTCCACAACCTGTAGCTGTAGTGCCTATGCAATACATACTCAATCCCTTACTCTTCTAAAAAATGATGTCAATTAAATGACCCTAGAGTAGAGAGTGTTGGCTTGCCTCTAGACCCAGTGCAAGATTTTTGAACTGCACCCGTGAAAGAGTAGCAATGCTTTGAAAAGAGATAGCTTTGGTGATTGCTTGCCAACCACATCATGCACATGTAAATTCCTCTAGCCACAAAGATGGGATCTAATAATATGAATCCACTTTCTCATTGAAGTATGAGTTTGCACCTACCGTGTGCAAAAAGTCCTTCCAAAGAACTTCCAATGGCTCATGGTCAAGTCCTTCAAATGAATTAAACACGATTCAAGTGGTCCCACCCAGCCTTGAATAAGCGTCAAGAAAGATCATTCAGGTTGTATAATTGAAAGAATGTCTTCACTCATGAAGCCTTAGAGGTGTACTATGGGGCTCCAAGTGTGGCATCTAAGCAGAGCAATGAAAAATGATTAGCATCACAATGACAATCATGAATTGATACGTGAGCAATGAAAAATGATAAGCATCACAATGACAATCATGAAGTGATACGTGATCGCTACCTTGTCGGAAAGACATCCTTGACGTAATCTCCATGATAGAAGCAAGGGTATTAATCAAGAGAAGAGGTCTAGAAAGTGCATCTCTCATAAGCACATTTCACTACGTTATCTGCTTGTTTATTTGTTCGTCATACGCTTTTAACTACAAAATTCATACGTCAGACTGTACCTGAGAGCTCGCTTCAAATTTAAACCAAAACCAAATAATAATATTGCTCAGAGATCGATCTGCGAGTAGCATTCATACCATTTTTACTACGTTTGAAAGCTCCAATTTCAATCACTCAATTCCCCTCCAGTACTTCCCGTCACTCATGAAATGTTGAACCATACTATCAATTTACAAAACGTAGGATTTTGCAGGTCTCCATAGTTTTGGCTCCGAACTGCATGTATTTGTACCAATTTGCAACCTTCTGATGTTCCTTCTTGCCAAACTTGCTCAAGAGATGATCCAATGTTTGCAGTGTTCCTTGGCACTTCGTCATTAGCAGCGCCTTGAGACGCAGTTTCTTACCATTGCTGCTGAGATCCCTCCACATTCTATAGTGTTGTGGTCGTTGTCCTCCGTCGTCGGCGTGAATCATTTTTTATTTGGCATTCCCAAGTGGCCTTGCAACCTCTCAGCTATTCTAGTGGACAACAAATCGTCTGCCATTCATCTTCTTTTTCCCGATGGACGTGAATCGTTTCCCTTTGTCCCTAATTCATTCCGTCGAATCTTCTTCCTATGGCAAAAAACTCAGAATCCTAAGAACTTTGCAGTAGCGTCAAAGAAAACTAAGAATCCTTGGAACTCTGCAACTGGTTCTTGAAAAATACTAAGAAACCTGAGAAGTGCATCCACCAAAGAACTGCTGAGCAGGCACGACTTGTCACCCTCCAACAACTTCCTCAGCTTACCGAAAGGGCAAAAGTCCATTTGAATCATTGCGGTGGAGAGTTGCGCAAGGCCATATAGTAGAGGGGATGTCTGCCCCCTATCACAAGGCTCTTGAAGCATTGCATAATGGTTTACGACGCTGCATCGTTGTGCGGGAGTGCATGACGCAAGAATTGGAACAAATTTCCTTGATCGAACAAAACAAATGCACAAATGGGACGATCCAAGTTTGTTTGATGGTGGGGAAATCCGTGTCGAACCGTTCACAGAGAGATGGAAACCTGCTATGGATTGGCCTTCCAGGGTTAGGGCTAATGAAGACAAAAATGTAGTCCATGCTTCTTCCCAAACACACGCAAAGTGATGATGGGTGAGTCTGTAACCACACGCTCTCCCTCATCGCAACAAAGGGAGCAAGAAAGGTTAGAGAGGTCGTTACAGTGGAGGTAGCAAAGGGGTTCTTGGTGAGGAGCAGTCCTCGTGGCGGAGGTGGAGTAGGGAATAGGGGTCAAGGGAGACGCATTTGAAGCCATCAAGAGTTCTAATGCAAAGAGGATGAAGAAGGAGCTATGATGAGCGATGGTGAGGTGGTGGTATGGAAATCTGGCAATGAAGAGTCGGCTGCATGGTAGCTTCACCAAGAAAGTTGCAGGTGCTATGGACTTTCTTGCGTGGTTGTGCTGGTAGAATTTTGCATCGAGAGAATCCATGGATGGATCATGGGCAGTTAACCAAGACTATAATGAACCGTTCACAAGAAGCTGCCAATAACTGCTCTGTCATTTTGTTTTGCCATCAACAACAAATCCACATGACCCATCCTTTCCTCTCAAGAAGTGCCACATGGAGCCATTTCTCCTTGGCTATAATCACTCCACGTGGCTAGCCCTTTGATTGACAACTGAAACTCTCAAAATAAGGAAGATAAGATGCTAGTCCCGACTCCCAAATGTGTTCATTTTGACCTTCATGTTAGGGAGTGCTATTTTCGAGCCTTCATCAAGTTTGTGAATAAGATTGCTTAGGGAAAAGCATATTATATTAAACCATAAGCACTAAAAATAAGACTAGAGGGTGCTCTATATAAGTAGATATGTAATATTTTCAATATACTAGGAGAAGCTTTTGAATAAGATCGCTGAGATGAAGGGTATGTCATAGTAAATTAAACCATAAACACTAAATAAGACCAGGGGTAGGAGATACCAATATACTAGGAGATACCAAAGGGGATGTCATAGTAAATTAAACCATGAGCACTAAATAAGACTAGGGGGGCTCTATATACATAAGGTATGTAAGCTTTCGAATACACTAGGAGATAGTGTACACATCCACTTGTGCACTCTTATTCATGCCATTGAACTTTAAGCATAATGAGAGGACCTTGACTACATGTTATAACGACATGTCATAGGACCACATGTGGTGTGATGGAGGTTATTAGTTGGATGGCATCCCGTCATATTGCTTGTGGCTCTAGATCTCCATTCTCATGCTCATTTGATCAATGTTACTCCTTAGAGAGCAAAGTTACACTAACACAAATACTATTAAAAAATGACCTAGTAAGTAGACAAAAGAGCTTAGTCTACAGGGATTCCTAAATGAAATAAAGCCCAAAAAATGTATTGTAGCACACAAGCAAACTCACAAGCAAATGACCAAACTACCACACAATCAATTCATTCATACTCAAGCTATCATGCAATCTTCCTTGGACTAAGCCACAAACACGCTTGTTTCTTCCCTAAGTTTGCATCATGGAAGATGAGTGCTTTCTTTCCTTTCCATAGTCAATAATCCTTCATACCAGTCCCAAAGATGCTCATCTTCACCCTCAAGGTTTTATTAGCATGACTCCTTAGAAGGAGTGCTATAGTGGAGACTTGGATTCTCCTTTTGTGAATATGTTTGCTAAAATAAATTAAACTATAAACTCTAAATAACACTACAAGGTGCTTATGTGTAAGGTGTGTAAGGTTTCCACCAATATACTGGTTTAAGCAGCTTAATAAACCTCGAGGGTAGGATTAGCAAGGGAAGGAAAGAAGTTAGGTGTGAGGGGCTGGTAAGTTTGCCGCACTCCGCCATGCTTCACAACTGCCTTTTTTTCATACTCATCGTCCTCCTCAAAACAAAGAATATTGTCCTCAATTATTGTGTATGGCCTTGTGTTTTCTAATAGGTGCTCAAATCCGTCGAACCCATCATGTGAGCTTACAAATGACAAAAAGCAAAAGGTCTCAAACAAATCCTTTTGTGCGCTCTCCATAATTCATGGATAACACCCACAAACCTTCTATGCCAAAATCAAGCCTCTACCATTGATTCCTTTAGATTTACTATCTCTCCTGTTGTCAAAAATGATAGCAATACATACCGTGATGGAGTGGCGATAGTCTCCATCAAATCACATAGCAACTTCTTGAAGTAAACCTTATCCCAACACATGCCTTTGGCAAACTTCTGAGGTGTTAAGCACACACAAGCTGATTGGAAGCCATCCCTTGGAGTGACATGTTAGAAAGTCCTCCCCCTCCATCTCCATGTTCACCTGAATAGCTATCCAAGGAAAACAAGATTGCGAGGCAGACTTGTTGCGCTCTCTTGAACCAATCACCCAATCAACATAGATTGACGTCGCTTCTAAGAAATTAGGTGTGGCCTTGCCAACTTGCAACTTCTCTCTGACCCATGACTCACATGAACCCTTGAAGCTCTAATAAACAATTGAATCAATTTTGAAGTAAGTTGTAAGGGCGTTCCATGTTTGATGCTGGGGCGAAGGGTGGTGTAAGTTGAAATCCTTAATGAGCACTTGTTTTAGTGCTCTATCTCATGCTTAATTTCAATCACTCATTGAGACATTCCAATGGATTATCTTTGCTTCAATTGACCAAGACAATTTCTCTAGACTCAATCTCTGCTTGAAGTGCACGTACATGGTTATCTTGTAATCCTAGCAGACACTTCCTGTATGTTATTATGGGATTTTAACCCTCAAGATCACCCTGCTTCACCAAGGTTAAAATCCTAATCCATTGTTTGTAGATTTCATCATCGTATGTGACCATGTGTGTGTCCTTGGTAGCAAAGTTCGTGCCCATTGATATGCTTGTGACTCCTACAAAATTCTAAAAAAACCAAAAGCATCTTGGACATTCTTCTAATCCAAGTCATGTAATAGAGAGAAGAATGGCACTAGTGCCATTCTCCCATTACCATGTCAAAAACATGACTTGGTAACGAGGAGAATGGCACTAGTGCCATTCTCACAATAGGGATTTAATGGTGGGTGCTAACTCACCAAGATCAAAGGTAAGCTCTTATTATGTATGTATGGTACAAAGGGGTATAGACTGGGCCATTGGCCTTTACCCCAACAACCTCCCACTTAAAGGCCAATGCGCCTTTAAGGGAGAAGATGGGCATCCTAGTGTCATTCGACATCCATCAACACTCTGCAATATGCAAACCGCTCTGAGGAAAGACTCTTTGTAAGAAGATCTGTAGGGCTTTCATCTGTGTGAACCTTGACAAGCTAAATGCGCTTCTCCTAAATCACCTCTCTGATGAAGTGATACTTTACATCAATATGCTTTGTCTTCGCATGGCAGATAGGATTTCGTGCCAATTGGATGGCACTCTGACTATCACAGTGCAAAAGTGGAACCTCTTTTGCAATGCTCAAGTCTCCCACTAGACGAGTAAGCCATACATCTTCCTTGCATGCCTCAGTGGCTGCAACATACTCTGCCTCAATGGTAGACAAAGCCGTACATGGCTGCAAACGAGAGACCCATGAAACTGCACCTCCAGTGAATGAGAAAACATATCCTATAGTAGACCTCCTGGTGTCTACATTCCCTACAAAATCAGCATCGGCATATCCAACAATAGATGTGTCCTTCCTCCCAAAGAAAATGCACGTTCTTTGTACCATTCAAGTATCTCATGATACCTTTCACTACCTCCCAATGCTTCTTGCCAGGATTTGCTATATACCTGCTAACAGCTCCCACTCTGCAAAAGCAATATCTAGACGTGTAGCAATCATGGCATACATCAAGCTTCCTACTGTGGATGCATAAGGTATCTTTGCCATTTCAACCCGCTAACTTAGGGTTGTTGTCTACTTGGTTGAGTTTCACATATGGAGGCAACGGGGTACTTATGGACTTCCCCCTCTCCATATTGAAATGCTTAAGTACCTTGCTAATGTACTCTTTCTATGACAAATGAAGGAGTTTCTTATTCCTATCCCGAACAATCCTCATGCCAAGTATGTGACTGG
Organism: Dipteris shenzhenensis; assembly: GCF_047967505.1. NCBI lineage: Eukaryota > Viridiplantae > Streptophyta > Polypodiopsida > Gleicheniales > Dipteridaceae > Dipteris > Dipteris shenzhenensis. The sequence goes on along the minus strand of NC_141624.1, from coordinate 32,869,081 downwards.
CATCACCCAGATCCTTCATGTCAAAGGTCTCATGCAACCTTTTCTTCAAGGCATCCACATCCAAAGTAGATTTCCCAGCAATAAGCATGTCATTAATATATAAAATCAAAATAAGAAGGTTGCCATCTGATGCCTTCTTCGTGTAGAGGCAATGATCTATCTCACTCCGTGTGTACCCTTGGGATTGCATAAATGCATCAAACTTATGGTACCACTCCCTAGGAGCCTGCTTTAGCCCATAAAGACTTTTTGAAGCTTGCATACCATCCAATCTTTGCCCTGCACAACAAACCCCTCTAGCTACTGCATATAGATGTTCTCATGAAGATCTCCATGTAGAAAAGCTATTTTTACATCCATTTGGACAAGCTCCATGTCCTCTCTAGCAACCAATGCAAGCACTATACAAAGGGTAGTCATCTTTACCACTGGGGAAAAGATCTCATCAAAGTCAATGTACCCTTCTCTTGCTTAAAACCCTTGGCTACCAACCTTCCCTTATACTTAGGCAATGCATCTGCTGGAGACATCTTCAACTTGTAAACCCATTTGCATGGCAATGCATGCTTTCCTTTGGGCAAATAAACCAAATCCCAAGTAGCATTCTTCATCAAAGAATCCATCTCTGACTGCATAGCCTTCTCCCACTTATGCTTGTTATCCCTAGACATAGCATCCTCAAAGCATGAAGGCTCACCACAATTTGTCAACATGACATAATCTAGAGACTCTAGTGGAACATCCCAACACTTGCTTACCATGAGCATCTTGCTGTCCCAACTGATTTTCCTGCATAACTTGAGGTTGTCCACCTAGATGTGGCTCTTCCACCTCACAATCTATGGGTTGTCCATGCCTTGCATCATGTGGAACAGGCTATGCATGCCTCTCATATGGTGGTTGTCCATCCTCCTGAAACACCACTCTGCGTATCTCAATAGTCTTCTCTGGCTTCTTGTGCATCTTCTCCTCATCAAAGATAATATCATGGCTACATACTATCTTCCTGGCCTCTGGATCCCACAATCGGTATCCCATCTCGCCTAAATCACCATATCCAAGAAAGATGCACTTCCTTGTTGACTTTGGATCAAGCTTGCTGCATTTTTCCTTAGGGATATGAACATAAGCTTCACATCCAAATACATGAAGATGCCCATAAGATGGTGGGTTACCTGACCAAACCTCTTTTGGCACTTTCCCATCTAGTGCCTTGCTAGGCAATCTATTGATGATAAGATGTACTGCTATCTTGATAGGCTCAGCCCAAAAGCCATGAGGTAGACCGACATTAGAAAGCATGCTTATATTTCTTCTTGAATAGTTCTATTCATCTTCTCAGCAACCCCTCTGAGAAGGATTCTTAGGAGTAGTAAACTCCCGCTTGATGCCACATAGCTCACAAAAATTCTAAAATGCATGAAAGGTATACTCTCCTCCATTATCAGTGCGCAAGAATTTGAACTTCTTTCTCGACTGATTTTCAGCAAATGCTAAGAGCTTTTGAAATGCATCAAAGACATCACTCTTCTTCTGAAGAGGATAGGCCCACACTTTCTGTGTAGCATCATCAATGAAAGTAGCAAAGTAAGAAGCACCACCCAATGAGACAGTAGGCATAGGTCCACACACATCACTGTGAACCAACTCTAATGGTTCAAGCCTCTTCTTGCCCAAAGATTTTTTATGTGAAGACCGTGTTTGCTTCCCATACATGCAATGCTCACACATGCTAAAATCTGAAAAATTAAACATGGGAACATATTGCAAACCAAAAAGTATCTTCATTCCTGTCATGCTCATGTGTCCCAACTGACAATGCCACAAAGAGACGGATGGCTGCTTGGTCACATTGATTACATTATCTCTTATGCCTTACATATGCATTGAGTATAGTGTTCCAACCTCTAGCAATCACAAGGGACCCTTTGCTAATTTTCCATGTATTGTTGCCAAAAAACACATGATAACCATCATCATCAAGCTGTCCCGTACTTATCAAGCTCTTTTTCAGATTTGGAACATGCCTAACATTCTTGAGTACAAATGTAGAACCATTAGGAAGAGACAAGTGGATATCTCCCACTCCAACAATGTCACATGGATAATCATTTCCAAGTCTCACGGTTCCTTTCCTTCCTGCATCATAAATGGTAAACCACTCCCTATGTGGAGTGACATGGAAAGATACTCCTGAGTCTAGTATCCAATTCTATGACAATGCATCATCACTAGTCACAAGAAAAGCATGCTCAAACATAGAGGCATAAAGAATGTCACATGGATAATCATTTCCAAGTCTCATGGTTCCTTTCCTTCTTGCATCATAAATGGTAAACCACTCCCTATGTAGAGTGACATGGAAAGATGCTCCTAAATCTAGTATCCAATTCTATGACAATGCATCATCACTAGTCACAAGAAAAGCATGCTCAAAGAATGTCACCCTCATCACTATTGTTGCCTACAGCATTCACTTCCTCTATATTGACCGTGGATTTCTCTTCCTTCTTGGGCTGCACATTAGCTTTGCCTTTGCCTTTATCGTTCTTCTATTTGTAGCAATCCTTTTTGAAATGGCCTTTCTTCCCACAATAGAAGCATTCCAAATCCTTTTTGGCATGGTATTTTCCTCTAGATTTGCTTCTACACTTGCTTGTATTTCTATCCTGGTATTTCCCCCTAGAATATGACCTCCCTCTCACATTGAGAGCACTTGAACTTTTAGTTCCAGCATTGTTCTTTCTATCTATCTCCTCAATGAGAAGGCTACTCTTAACATCACTGCTTGTCAGGCCTCCTGCACGGGCTGAATTGCTTATAGCAGTCCTAAAAGTGTTCCAATTTCAGGAAGGGTGACCAAAAAGAACATTGCCTTAACTGAGTCATCAAAGGCAATTTTTTGAGCTAAAAGTTGACTGAAAATTGTGTTAAACTCATTTAAATGGCTAGACATTGAAGTCCCTTCTCCCATGCAAAGATCCATGAGTTTCTTTAGCCAATACACTTGACAAGTAGCACTCTACTTCTAATAAAGATCATGTAACTTTGTCCACACACTATAGGCACCACCTGCAGTATCTTTCACATTAAAATACAACGATTTTGAAAGTGTGAGCATGATTGTGGAGCATGCAAGCTGATCCAATTCCTTCCACTCTTCATCATCCTCCTAGTCCTCTAGCTTTATGCCTTTGCATTTTATAGGCTTTACTTGCTTCTTCTGCACCAGAACATTGTAGATTTGCTCCTTTCAATAGGAGAAGTTTGTGCCATCCAACTTCTTAATGTTGAACAATGCATTCTCTGATGTTGAAGCCATCACAATGGATGATAGAACAACCAGGATACACTGCACTAATGTACTAAACTCAAGCCCAAAAAATATCAACTGCATTAACAACAGCCACACTCACTGTCACAAATACATGTTCTGCTGTAAGTGACCTCAGGGCATCCCAAAACTAGAAAATAGCTTTTGCACAGCCGGTAGCTCCAATTTAGCTATCAGTGCTTCCGGGGGAAAACCGGTGGCGCTCTTATCCAAATGAAACAGTAGTGACAGAAGTCTAGTCTCTTAAATAACATATTTACTTAAGAAAAACCATAAGTACGGGACAAAAGTGAATAAGAAACATAAGTATGAGACAAACTTAAAAGAAGACAAAATGCTATGTTTATGTAAAGCATTACGAGTGGAAGAATCACCGATGCAAAAAGTGTAAACAAAAGAAATGTAGCTTGTAGGAAACTCTACAACTTCTCAGTTTACAGTAGGTCCAAAATCCTTACAGATTTTCTTATATTTGCTGTTGGAGACCACCACCTGCAAGCTTTTACTGCTATAATAACAGTCTGCAGCATTTTTGCCTTGTTTAATATCTTCCCAACCGTAACTCAGTTTCCTTTGCTATAAACACCAAAGTTGTAGAAAACCAATATATCTACAAACTTCTAGTTTACTACATGTCCAAATTCATTATGGATTTTTTAATATTCACTGCTGAATGCAGCCCCATGCTCACTTTTTCTAGCTGCTGTCATAAACTGTCAAAAGTGTAAATCATGGGCATGCCAGGCATCATAACTTTTTCTCCAAATCTTGAATTGAAACGCTTTCAAAAACAAGCTTGTAGATTGTCCAAAAGACTAAAACTTCTTAGTTCAACTTAGAAGACAATTCCTCATGAATTCTTTGATATTCACTTCTGAAAACAGCCACCTGCTCACTTTTTATTGCTGTCACGAGACTGTAAACTGCTTATCACCAACTTTTTTAAAGCATTTGAGGCATAAACTCCAATTAAATAGCCCAACAATGCTAAAAATTGTTGTCCAAAAAAATTCCTTAGTGGGAAGAGTATTGCACTCAAAAAATAATCCCTTCCTGGGATACAAGACAACTTCAGAAAAACACTGCCCACTTATGCTCACTTTCTCAGCCAAACAAAGGCTCAAAAAATGCATTAGAAGCAATCACTTTCAGCCAACCTTTGGCTTGATATGCATCAACTTGAAAGCATAAACCCAACTAAAATCTGAATGTACTAGCTACCTTTAATCAACTGGAGTCCGCCATAAGTAAAAGACGTTTTTGCTTTCGGGCCTAAAAAAAGCAACTTCCATTGGTTGGAATTGCAGAGTAGTAGGTCGGTTTTGACCGTAGATGGATAATATTCCTTCTCCCCCGCTCAAACATGGCAATAGACTGTCCGAAAAGTCTATAAGTGGAAGATAACCTAAAAGCACGAGTGCTTATCCAATGGAAGAAACTCCAACTCAGGATAATATTTGCTCATCCAAACATCAAATGGGAATGTTCCGTAGGGGCAAAAACTCTGTGCAAAATTTGCCAAGACTTGTTTGAAGATGAAAAAAATATCTTCTGCTTGTTTACACATGCCGGGTTTATAGCACTTAGGACGTATGCTTTCATCGCATATGTATGCCTCATGGGTAGTCCTCCTCTCAGGGTTATTGCTAGTCTATTGCCATTGCTACAAAAGCCATCACTATTATCGATAGGGCATGACATCCCACCCTTGTAGTTGATGATCCCATCACACCAACAAAAAGAAGTGTCAGAGGATGACATGGCCTATCTCACATTAACTTCCCATATCTAACCACTCTCTATGCCAATCTCATAACGTCACTCAACCTTGCTTCTACCACCCTCTTAATTCTTCTTGAGCTCCAGCCTATGAGCTCCAGCCTAACATCTACTCGCTTCATTGTCTCTTTTCTCATGCCTCTCACATACAATTTCTTTGGATATGCCATGAATAACAATCATATTAGACTTGAATGGCTTGCTATTGAATTGCTTGCTATTCAAGTTGCCAATACATGCATCTATTATGCACGGCAAAGATAGTAAATTGGTTGTTCATCCTCGATGCATAGAATTCCTAAAAAGCTTGCTACAAAGATTTAATGTAGGTATCTAGTCAACTACGATGGAGCATAACGTACTTGATATGGTATGAAAGCTACAAAATTATGAAAATGAGAGCCTCCCTTTCTTTGTTCTACGGTCTCAGCAAGGATGCCACACTTATAGCAAGAAGAGGATAAATGGGCCCGACAAGGTTGGTGTTGAGGCAATGTTGAAACCCTTAGCAAAAAAGTCAAAGGCATTTGGATGTGATGCTAGAAGGACAAACCTTGTTGATGACTCCCCATACAAGGCTTGCATCAGCCCTCTGTCAAATTGCATATTTCCTTCTACATTTGATGTACAAGACAAGGATGATAATATTCTACTGGGAGAGTTGATGCCTTACTTACTACAAGGCAATGAAGCTAAATATGTCCACAGCATGATTGAGACAAATCGGTATGGATAGTTACCTATGATGGAGGGGCATAAGGATTTCATCCTCATCCACAAAGTAATTGATGGATGGAGGGAGGAAAATTCATGCATGGTCAAGAATAGAATATAAAACAAGAAGTCGTCCTCTTGCACACCAACTAAGAGAGAGGGCTATAGGTGATAATATAGAACCAAAGGGTGTACACCCTAGGGCAACCCATGGTGGTGATTGCCTAAACTCAATGCATCCCAAATAAGACTTTTAAGGAATGCTCCATAACTCTCTAGCATGAATGCGAATGCAAGTTTCTCAATTGGCTATAGACCTAGGGTACAAAGGTCATTATATCAAGAAACACATTGCTAAGGCCTACATAAACCGACTACAAAATGGGTATTTTCTATGAAGGCACAGTTGTCAAAGTGTTTTTATCTCAAGTCACTATAACTATTGTTGCAACTAATTGGAATTGTCTTTTGTGATGTAGAGAGATATATGTTCAAATCATGCTTGAGTAGGTACATACTAGAACGAGATCCATTTGGACCACCAAAGTTACCTATCCCTATCAACAAAGTGTTCTAGATCAAAAATGTGGCTTTCGAGGTGCATGAGTCAACCATTACAAGTGCTAGCTTGGGTTTGTTTGTGCATGACTCCATCAAGAGAGGGACTAATATTCTCCATTATGGAGGTGACAAGTACTCCTACAGAGACTAGAAAGATTTATGTAGAGTTCATCCAAGGCTAAAGAAGTACTCCATCCAAGAGGAACCATTGTCCCTATGAAGGATATGGTGCATATTGTTGGTGATGTTCAATATGGCAATATGGCAAGGTTTGTCAATAGCAACAGAAATACCAATGCAAAGCCGAACATTTGTTATGTACTTTACCATGATGTTTCACCTTGGTTTGACCCCATGATGAACATAGATATTGCAGAATATGGTCACATTTGTGTTGAATCCATAGATGATAACATGCAAGAGAGGAGCTATTTGCAGACTTTGAGTTTTGAATAACAACATTGTATTTCTTTATGCATTCATTACTAAATGAGAATTACCACTTTCTTGCCAGTTGTGCAAATTGGTGCGTAATGGTTGTGTGTGAATAATATGCGAACATATTTATAAATAAATTCATAATGGATTTTGAAGGAGTGTCACTAGTGCCATTCTTTCCAATGGATTGTGGAGAGCTAGCACACTAGTTCTTTTCTCCCCGCCGGGGCTAGAAATTGAGAGTTTCTTTGAAATCATGATTTATTTCAAGGCTTTCAATGGTGCATCAACAAGATGTTATGTTTTCATCCAAAAGTATAATATTTTCCTTTGTAATGAGTAATCAACATGACATGTAAAGTTATCCTTTTACAATAATTCTAGTCAGTTTAAACATTGAAAGTGCATGATAAATGATTGTCATTGCCACCTAGTTTTACATCAAATGCTTGCCATTGCCACTTGATTTTACATCACTACGATGTGTAATTGTACCTTGAGAACCCATCTAGAAAGCTATAAGATTCCTTCCCATCTACCCTTCCTAGAACTTGTTTCATGAAGGGCAATGGGTAGTGGTCATGCCTTGTGGAAACATTGATCTTTTTCAAGTCCAAGCATACTCGGATTTTCCCATTCTTCTTTAGGACTAGCACAATGGGTGACACCTAGTCTACATTCTCTATCTCATAGATGAATCCTGCATCTATGAGTTTTTGGATCTCCTCCCTCACTATGACTGCATATTTGGGATTCATAGGATAGGGACGCTACCGTACTGGCCTAATATCATCTACCATGGGTATAGTGTGATGAATGACTTCAAGGGGCACACCCTCCTTATTGGTATACTTCTAGGCCATGCATTCCTTGTATGCTTAGAGGAGGGCAATTAAGGCCTACTCCTTGCTAGGGGTGAGGTCATCTTTTATGTATACAGATTGTGGCTCTGCCCCTTCTGGTGCCGGGTTCACTTCCTTAACTTTTGCTGGGCCATCATATCCTTGGAAGAGACCTTCTTCTTGGGTTCTCTTGGCCTGTTGATATAATATTTTGTGTTCTTCTATTGTGTGTAGACCTTATAGTGAGAAGGAACATGTCGCAGGTCCTTTTCATCATCCTCTTGCTCCTCCACCACTTTTTGGGTTGCTTTTCCCTTGCCCTTCGTGGAAGATTCAAGGCTTTTGGAACTTCAAAGCTTCAGATCTTAAGGGGGCTCCTCCATGGCAATTAATGAGCCTATTGGAGTGGTAACCCTACTCAATCAAGATCCTCAGTTGGAGGAAAACTCATGGTGCACTCTAGTGGCCCCCACATATGTCAACCAATAATTTGACTCTTACTTCCCCCTTGATCACCTCACAGGGTTTGAGCATGTTAAAAATTCAGAGGGGTACCACCATATTCAACTCTTCTCCCTTGAGGGTTGATATTTGGAATCCTATTCTTCCTAGGATGTCAATATTTGCCAGAATGTGCATCCAATTTTGAGAGAACTCAAGTTCAAAGAGAGGGGCATACCAAAACTCATATGTCTCCTTCCCGTCGCACTCCTCACAAGTTTGGAACGTTTTAAGGGATGTTGTCATGTCCGTTGTGTTGGATTTTGTAGCAAACGGGTGTCCTAATAGTGGGTGGGCCTTGTAGGTGTGCAGGTGCACTTGCACAATTCATTCCTCTGTGTTGATCATGTACAAGTCTAGACATTCATAGAAAGGGCCTACCTAGGATGACTTTGTATCTGGGTTGCTGGGTGAAATACATTACCACAAATTGAATAGGGTTCATGAAGCCAAACACCTTAATGTTAATACCAATGATAACTCCCAAGGGTTTAGTAGTTTTGTCATTGGCTGGCTTCACTACGATAAGGGTTCGGTCGAGGGAAGAGTTGTCCCCACATTTCCCAACACTCCTCGGTGCGTACACTTACACTACTCCCCCATCTAGGATGGATTCAACCTTTTGGTTCTAGTAGGTTATGGGGATAGCTACATTGGTGTCATCACCTTCAAAGTATTGGCCTCATTTATTGATGGGAACCTTAGGTAGGTTCTAGCCCTCCCCTTCTTGTTGGTTTTCTTCAGGGTTGGTAGGTTTTGGTGCCAGGATTTGCCCATTCATCCAGTTTGAGAGGCTTTGCCAAAGGGTAGGATTTCCCCATAGAAGGATGCAATCGACATTTGACCTCTATGGAGAGGAAGGATGCTAACCTGGAAATATCATGTGGTTCCTAGGAGGCATCCTATCCCATTGATAGTGGCTCCTCAAAGCCGTAGAGGTCTTCCTCCTCTCTTAGGTTTTGCAACACTGGGTCCTCTTGAACATTTGTTGCATTAGGTCTAGGACCTTTGAGTCATTGGAGCTAGGTGGTTCCTCTTCTTCCACTCTCTGTGGCACTCTAAGTACCTTCGCTCCCCTATGAGTTGTTAGGTGGTCAAAGAGGATGGTATTCAAACCTTTGTTGACCTTGAGTCTATGCTCAAATTTCTCTTGGCATTCCCATACCAAGTTCTGAGCAATTGTTAAGCATTGTTTTGGTCTAGATAAGCTCCTTTATGAGCAGGTGAGGATGTGAGGCCTTGGGCCTAAACTGGTTCATTTATCTCTGGATATGGGGCATACTAAGATATCCAAGAAAGGGGTTCATTTGGATGTAGACAAGGTGGTGAGGGTGGCTATCTCCTCATCTAAACCATCTTGGATGAGTACTTGATTTATTCCTTTGCCCACTCTGTTGGCCTTCTTGGTCTTGGTTTGCTGGGATTGGTATGCATAAAAAATTTGGGGTGTGGAAGCCTTGTGCTTTCTTGCCTACTTCTTCATCTCCTTGCCTAGGGCCTTTTCCTGCATCCCCATGATGACCTTCAAGGGTACCACTGCTACTTGACCTTGTTTGATGCTTAGCAAATTGATGCTAGTGCTCTTGAGTAGGGAGGTCAAAGTCACTGGCCTCCTCAGGGGACAATCCTTGAATAAGTTTTCTACTGCGCACCTAGCACACAAGGGCATGGAACTTGTTGTGGAAGGGACCACTGGGATGATATCCCTATAAGGACAATCCTTTTAAAAGTGTGGCCCTTGGCATTTAAGATATAAGAGGGTTCATTGCACCCTTTTATGGGCATTCACTCGACTTTTGTGGACCTTGACATGTAGAGAATTGGATTTGGGGCCTCCATGCCAAGGAATTCATGTCTCTTGCCCTCGGAGCCAAGGGCAGTTTGATATACAGGGACATGATGATCCTCATGTAAAAGGTATAGATTTTATATGTCACTTCCTCGTAAGGATGATAGTCGAGATGGCCATGATCAGGATCTTCCCAATCATAGGCAATTCCTCCATTAATACTTGGTTGACTAGAGTTATATGAGGTGTTGGCAGTTGCAGACCTAGTATGGGTGGCAGTAATAGAGCATGTTGTGCCCTATATTGCTTTGGGTTGGCTAGCCTTGCAACATGTCCCATGCAAATTCAACTTTATGTAACATCATTCATTTAGTTTGGCATTATCTTCTTTACTCGGATAAGTTGTCTTCTATTCTTTGCTCACCTCACAAGCTAGTTGGTCTTTGTTCTGGTGATGGTTCACTAATCATCTCCTTGGTGTCAATGGCAAGATGCAACTCATCATGGCTTGCAAGGGAGCTAGACAAAAGCTATGAGATAGGAAAGCTGAAAAGGCTTGTTCAAGGCACAAGGAACAAATTGTAGGGTGAGAAAAGAAATGGCACATTATTAAAATAGAAAGGGAAGGCACTTGTGCAATGTTTAAGGAGGGAGAAACAATGACAAGAAAGAAGAATTATTACAAAGTAGCAGCAAGAAGTGGTTGTAGATGCACACATTCAATCATTGCCATCAAAGTGAAGAGCACGAGTTGTGGTCTTGCATTTGGTGGGAACATTGAAGGTAGCAACATTATGCCATTTAGGTGAATACCAATCTTGAGTCTTCATAAGCTTTAGCTTGAACCCTAAAATTCATAAAGTGACAACCCTACCAACACCTCCAGGTTGGGTTGGTCCATCAAGGCCAATTGGGACCTTAGTTGGTAGATCGGTTGGGGAGGGACCTTTGAAAATCAGCATTGAGAGGTGTCATCGTTCCCCCATCTATAGCAGTGTGCACAATATAGTGTTGGCCTTTTGCCTTGAGGTGAGGGCACTCATTTGAGGGATGATTGCCATTGCATACCCCACACCAAACATTATGGGGATGGAGCCACCAATAGTCATGGGAAGGGATACTAATGCCTCATGTAGTTGCCTGGTCACAATCTCTAAGCTCATCACTAAGTTCTTAGGTGAAGGAGTTTCAGTCTCCCATGTCGAAAGGTTTGAGTAGATTTGCAAAACCATTGGAGACATTGGTGAATTGGACAAAGTGAACATTTTTGGGGTTAGCCTTAAAAAAGGCAAGGCAAGCCAATGGTACATATCCCTAGGGTCTAAAGAAAAGATCAATTGGAAACTCTACGAAAGGTCTTCATAGTGGGATTCACTCCCATAGGCCCAAAGTGGAGCCCGATCAACCAATTGTACAAAGCTAAGCAAAAAGAGCACGAAAGAGCACGAAACCCTTCAAGAATATATTGCTAGGATCAAACGTCTAAATGCTCATTGTGAACCACACAAGAGGATGGGCAATGAGCATCTACTACCTCAATTCCACATCAAAATAAGGGATGCTAAGTTGCATGATCATCTATTCACCCTGGATCCCACATCCTTTGAGCTATGTAGCAAGACGGCCTAGATGATAACATGAAGGATAAGGCCCCAGCTTAAGAAGTCACCAGTTTCTCCCTCAGTAGTATCTCATTCTAGTAAGAACGTTAGTTCTATCAAGGGCAAGGAAGCTGCCAAGTGACTAAGGCCACAAACATTAACAAGGAAGCCACAATACCTTTGAATCAAGTAGCCCAACAGGTCAAGGGTGGGTTGGGCAGGGAACGCCTGAGTAATCCACACTTGTTTCCATGGCAAGACAATGTGTGGTGTGGGATATTCATAGGAAACCACCTAACGAGTGAGTGCCCTCGCCTAAGGACAAGGCTATTACTCTACCATGCTCATTGTGCTAGTGGGGGAATCATGAAACTTCATAATGCCATTACCTTAAGCCAATTCCCACATCGATGTACCAATAACAGCAATCCCTATCCTTACCAATGCCACCTAATCTTTAAATTAAGGCCGGTTAGCCTTACAAGGAGTCCCCAAGGCCAACCAAGTGCCACTGCAAGCTAAAAATTTGCCACCAGTTCTAGGACCACAACTCCCACAACAACTTGCCACCACCAGTTCTGGGACGACAACCCCCCACCACCCCGAATCACTCCCATAAACCAAGTAATCAGAGGAGCCACCAAGTTAGTGGGAGAATTATGACTATGTCTTATCGGCAACTGAGTCATCTCCCTCTACAAGAGGCCTTTGTATCTAGCCAATCAGATCAGCCATTATGTGATGTGGGACAAGCATTACATTCTAGTGTATCAAACGGCTCCTGCAACATAGAAGAGCTAGGGACATGAATGCTATGAATTGCAAGCTAGCCATCCAGTGTTGTACTTGCCAAGATACGCACCGTGCTAGTGAGTGTTTGTACAAAACCATTGCTAACCAGGCAATAGCCTGTTATAAATATCAAAAGACTCACTTGCTTAGGGACTGCCCATACAATGATGATCAACCCACACTGGGGCTTGACTACAACCAATTCGAATACCCCATTGTGGGGTGGATCATCTCTATAAATATTGCCTTACGAGAGGGACTCCTAGGCTGGCTCTGGCTCCTGACCCAAAAGCATGTATTAACTTACTAAGTATTGAAAGGGGCCAAGTATTCTTAGTATCACTGAATGTGATTACAAGGGCCTAGCAAGCTAAAGCCATGAGTAAGGAGCTCAATAAGTAGGCCAATAGGGGAAGGGTGGCCATGTCCCAATCTAAGGGCAAGGGTTGACACGTGAATGCAATTAAATTGGGTGATGGATCAAGCAAAGTCATTATCAAAAGTGGCTTGGATGAAGAGATAGCAACACTCTCCACCTTGACATCATCAAGTTGGCCAACCAAACAGGGAACCCACTACACCATGGCCCGTGTAAATGGTAAGGCCGGTGATACACATCCATGAAGAGGGGATTCAAGCCTGGTGGGCCAAAACAATTACCCTACCCCAGCCATCGAGAAGCAACACCTGATTGAGGAACAATGGCTAGTCCAAGATTTCCAAGCGAGATTTGAGCAACGGCTTAAGACTCGTAAGAATATGAACACCATTCACCCCAATCATCAAGTGCCAAAGGGAGCTATAAAGCCCCTTCTTAGCATGGATAAGGTCTTAGGTGGATGAGATTGTTGCAAATAACACTTTGTCGAGGAAGTCTCTACTGCAACACAAGATGTTAAAAGGGGACTTGACTTGGCCTCAAGACCCATTCTGAGGGTAGGGAACCAATTAGTCAACCATGGGATGTGGCTAGGCTCACTGCATTCTTGCTCATAGAGATAAAGATGCCCATAGAAACCTTGCTCAAGGGAAATCCCATCCTTTGGAGATATCTCTTCGATTGGATGAAGGGGTAGATGGTGGTCAATTTAGAAGAGGTGGACATCAATGCTACCGAAGCCCTGCATGAAGAGCCAAATATTCTCAAAATACTTGTCTTAATAATCTGGGTTAGTACTTTGAGAGCGATGAAACAAACATTGTAACTCTAATTTTTACCACAATGAGAAGGCCACAGCTATCTTGGATGGTAGAGTGGGTGTCAGTATCATCCCAAAGCAGTGATGGGAAAACTGGGGAAAACTTGAAATTAGCCAATGCTACGATAGCCCAACTAGCGGGGGTTTTAAGGGATATAAAGATCAAAACCTTCAATCTCACTTATCGATTTTGGTTTGTGGTTATGGACTTCCATGGGGCAATCACGTCTATGATGTTATCCTAAGGAAGACCCTTCATGAATGCATGCTACAGACCTAGTACATGACTGGGCCTCCAATCACATTTATCTATGCAAGGACCAGCAAATTGTGAGGGTTGACCTACAAACTTGGAAGGCACACCCTATGACTGGCAATTTGTTTGTGGTCAAGTTAGATACGACTCATAGAACCACCTCATTAATGTGTTCCAAAACTGTAATGAAGAATATAAAGGTGGGGATCGGATCATTAGTATGTTCTACTGCTAGAGCCTGAGTTCTTCCAAAATTGGATGCATGTCTTGGCAACCATACACGCAGTCAAAAATATGGGAACCAAGATGGTGACCCTTGATCCTAAGGGGCTGAGCATGGTGGTACCTCTCAATATGATAAATGTCTTGAGAGCCCCCACAAAAGACCAGGGGTAAGGAAAGTAAAAAAATACTTTCATTGGCTGAGGTGCCATTACAGTGCATCATGAATTCTCATCAAACTAGGGAGCCCAATTGAATAGGCTAAAGGCTCCCCTAGGTTCCCTTAAAGTGGAGGGGAGCCCGATTGAATAGGCTAAAGGCTCCCTTCTTAGGTTCCCTTAAAGTGGAGGAGTTTCCCCCTATAGAAATGCCCTTTGTAGAGAATAAACCACCCTGCAATACCAAGGCTTCAAAGCCAAGGACCCTACGACATCATGTAAGGGGAAGCAAATTGTCTCAAAATTCATAGACAATGACATGGATGAGGAAGAGACTAACTTGCATCAGTTTCCCAAACACTTCAAAGACTATATAGTAAGATCGCACGATACTACTAGAATAGGCTAAGGGGTCCAGGCATGGATACCAAAATGGGTATGATGGTCCCGCAAAGATCAAGGAAGTAAACCTACTGGCCGCAGTCCACCAGGAGAGAACCCTAAGCTAGTTCACATAGTTGACAACCTAACTTTTGAGCAGTAATAGGCCCTACATACCTTGTTGCATGAATTTCAAGATTGTTTTGTTTGGAAGTACACAGACATGAAAGGTGTGCCGCCAAAAGTAGTGCAACACACCACCCCTATGATGGACAAAATTAGACTAGTATAGCAACGACCCTACCCCAAGAACCCAAATTATGTGATGATCATCTGAGAGGAAATACAAAAGCAGATCAACGCTAGGTTCATATATGAGATCAAGCATACAGATCAAGCTTCTCCCATCATTATAGTGCTAAAAAGAATGGCAATGTTAAAGTATGCATTGATCTCAAGAAGGTAAATTCCATGACCTGTAATGATCATTACCCACTACCCTTCATAGAGCATGTCCTGTAAAGAGTCATAGGCAAAGAATCTTATAGCTTTCGGATGGATTCTCAAGGTATAACCAAGTCTTCATAGCACCCTAAGATCAACATAAAACTATCTTTTTCATGAAATGGGGAGTCTATGCTTCGAAAGTGGTGATCTTCAAACTCACTAATGCGCTTGGAAAATTCTAGCGGCTAATGATCACTGCACTCTCAAGGAATATTTAATAGAAGTTTTTTGGGATGATCTATGTGTTGACTCCAATTGGGAAGATCATCTTAAGTATTTGAGATTGGTATTCAAAAGATGTCTCTATAGAATCTCCCTCAATCCCTTGAAGTCTCAGTTCTGGGTGAAACATGGTGTAATACTCAAACACATAGTGTGTAAGAATGGGATCTCCACTAATTACAACAAAATCAAATTAATTCTAGAATTACCCCCACCCACCAATGCAAAGGTTGTACAGCGATTCACCGAGCATAAGGGCTACTACTTCCAATTTATTACAATTAAGCAAAGATTGCCTGGCACCTATACAAATTGTTGATTATATTCCATTGGATAGAAGAATGTCAATTGTCCTATGAGACCCTAAAGTTGGTCTTAGCATCAGCGTGTATTTTGCGAGTGCTCAATTGGGAATTAGAGTTTCATGTTCACATTGATGCCTCAAAATTTGCGATAGGATGCATACTGGCACAGTCAGGTAAGATTAATTTGGATTATCCCAAGTACTTCACTAGTCACTAGTTGAACGATGTCGAAATGAATTACACCATTGATGAATGTGAGGGCTTGGCCATGGTATATGTAGTTAAAAATTTTAGGCATTACTTGTTAGCAACAAGTTCATCTTCATCGTTGATCACTAGGCCCTTCTCTACTTGGTCAATAAATTGTGCATGATAGGTCGCATCACCTAATGGATGATTATCCTTTTGGAATTTGATTTACAGCAGCATTCAGAAAGGGATGTATGCACTTTATGGTGGATCACATGTCTCAGATCCCTAATGGTGAGCTTGCTACTAGAGTGGAAGACAATCTCCCAAATGCCCATTATTCTTAGTAGACCTAATTCTTTAATGGGCAAGGGAAATCAGACACTTCTTAACAAACGAGTTCCCCCAAGACAAAGCACTCAATAAGGATAGGGCTATAAAGATCATCAAGGATACATCCCCATACCATCTAATAGCTAGACAACTCTATCGAATAGGTAAAGATGGTATTATGTGTTGATGCATTTGGGAAGATGAATTTGTGGAAGTCCTACAGAAAGCTCATTCAGGCATTGCTAATGGCTAATTCGTTGGTGGACTTACAGCCCGCAAGGTATTACAGGCCACGTTATAGTGGCCAACACTCTTTGTGGAAGCCGTCGAGTTTGTTAAGCATTGTGATCATTGCCAACACATCTCCATGCCTCATAACTAGGACTACATGCTATTGAATAGAGTCCTCTCATCGATCATCCCTTTGAAAAGTGGGGATCAATTTTGTGGGTCCTATCAGTCCCACTGCGAAAGGAACCCAAGCCGATTATATTATTGTGGCCACATATTATTTCACTAAATGGGCAGAGGTCAAGGCCACTAGGAAAGCGAATGTGAGGGCCACCATGAAGTTCTTGTACAAGAATGTGATATCTCGCTTTAGCCTCCCACTTGAGATTGTCAGTGATAAAGGGACACACTTCATGAATGAAACAATTAGAATACTAATGAGTGAGTACCTTATAGTGCACCAAAATTATACTCCCTATACCCCTGAGCAAATCGGATAGACTGAGAGCTTAAACAAGTTCTTGTGCCAAATCATGACATGCGCGATTGAGGCCAGCCATAATGATTGGGAAAATAAGCTCACTACCACACTATGGGCCTATCGAACAGCCTACAAGGTGGTGACAAACTGCACACGCTTTATCTTGCATTTGGGGTGGAAGTGGTATTAATGCCCAACCTTAGAGTGGCAGCATAGAGATTGCATATCCGATGAAGCCATTCCTGAGCAGTCAATGGAGCTTGAAAAGCTTGATGAGATAAGGCTGAGGGCTGCCTATGGCATGAAAGTGGAGAACTTGTGCCAAAAAAATGGTTTGATCACAACTTGCATGATAAGAACTTAAAGGAGCACAATCTCATTGTACAACATTAGAAACACCAAGCGCAAGCTCAAGTATTATGGCATGCCCCTATCGGGTAGTAGATCATGCCTCAAGGGTCCTACAAAATTGCAACTCTTATTGCCATGGACATGGCTGGCTACATTAATGATAGTAAGATTAAATGCTACTATGGTCCCTTAACATTGTAGATGTTACAAGCCATCCATCAGGGAAAAGAGCTAAAATCAGATGTCGCTTGTATGAAGTGGTAGGCCATACAAGAAGCCAGAGCACGTTGGGCTAAGGCAAATAATTTAGGACTTATATGTATTTATAAAGCATCTACAGAAGGGTTACACCCCATGGAAGGCGCTCCCAAGGGTGTGAGCCAATTTTTAATTCTACAAAAAAACCATATGTTCAATCGACGCATTCATTGATCTAGGTGCCAAACATAATATGATCTTTTACAACATGTGCACTCAGCTCATGACCTTCAAGGTAACCCTGGAACCCACACCTGTTATGGTTCATGATGTAAATGGCAAGATTTCCCTTGCTATCGGCTATGTCAAAATTGCAATGTCAGTTAACAACCATTGTGTGGCAAGTAGATTTTATGTTATGCCAGCAGGTTCCATGGATGAACAAGTAATTTTATGGAGGACATTGTGTTGGCCAGCCAACTACCAGATTGACTCGTGAGAATGAATGTCTACCCTAACTTACATCGGCCGCACCTTGTTGTTTTCTTGATTGATGCCAAGACTTCAATTACTTCATCCTCTGAAGAGAGAAAGGCTAGCAAGTAACCAACAGACCTTGCAATTCCATGAGTGTTCCCACCATAACCAAACCCAAGAAGGATGATATTCCAACCCCAACAGCATCACGGGCACATAGAGAAAAGTGCTCATTCTAGCTCCCGAAGGACTCACACACCAGTTCCTCTTCCCAAGTTCTACTGAGAAAGAGCAAAAGTACAATTTAGGTTGCCCACCCTTCCATTACATCCAAAAAGGATAAAGCTACATGCCTAAAAGGAAATAGGCCAAGTAGATGCCAACACATGAAGGGTCAGCAAAAGCACCACTCCATATGGATATCGAAAGAATTATTGGAAGCTTAGGGATTTTATGAGGGCAACACCTTCATATGGGTGTCCAAATCACGTGCCTTTTCAAGTAGCAACATGCGACACCCTACATCATGTCTGGCCCAAACCCCAATAGTCACACAGGAACCTACCTCTCAAAGAGAGGTAGTAGCACAACAACCTCCTATTGGGGGCATAATGGTTAATAAATCAAGGGTGAAGCCATAGGACACACCCTTGTACCCCTGAGTCATTACACTACAAGAATCGACAAGTCGAGTAGCGGCACACACACAAGAGCCTATCCCTAAAAAAGAGGTAGTAACGCAAGAACCTACTCTCGATGGGTTCTAAGGCACCTCGCCCTGCAATCGGCTTCAACATCAACGTCCACAAAAGTAACATACACGGTGGATCCACCAAAGCTTGCCACTCATTCTACGACACTAACATCTAAGGCACATGACAATGCTCTGGCCGAGTCACCTAAAAACCAATGGATTTCTCACGTCTATGCCAAACTCCAAGTGGTGCTCCAGCTAGTGGAAGCTAATACCAGCAAACGTGCGACACCAATTCTACAAGTTTCCCGCACACTCTTCATAGGCACTCTAAGCAAATACACCACCTAGAGGGATGCTAGGTATTTCCAGACTTAACACTCCCAGTCCACCGTCCATGCACAAGGCCTATGTGGCAATAGAAAGTCTAAGTCTAAGGCCTAGGTGACAATAGCAAGTCTAAGTCTTAGGTGAGAATAGAGCAAAGTCAAGTTAGTCTTCAACTTCCATAGTTTAATCCACCACTCGTAGTCCATCGTGGCTAGGTGACTAGGCTTTATTTATCCACTCGCACTTCAATCACTAAGTCAATCACATGTTGACACATGGCCAAGGATATACTGCTCACTTTCTTCCATCATGATTATTGCACCATGCTAGATGTACACCACAGACCAAGGTGAAGTCTAGCAAAAGATCCCATAGTTAGAATCATCACTAGGGTTTTTAAAATGGAGTTACTGTGCTATAACCTTAACGCAGCAACTGCCTCATCCATTGTACTAAAAAATAATTTTACCCACTACTGCACTAAAAAATAATGCTACCCACTATGCTATAAAATATTGCTACCCATCGTGCTAAAAGATAATGCCAGACACTACCATAATTAATGCTACTCGTTGCTATATGGATAAAGCACCCACCTTCAATTCAATGACACACCATTCTAATAATGCCAACCAATGCTTTAATAATGCTTACCCACTACTTTAATAATGCTAAGTTTCTGCTATAAATCCATATTAACTCTAGTCACTACTTTAATAAAGCTAGTCGCTGCACTATTTGCTAAAGCGCTTGCTGCTTTACTAGGATACCTATATAAATAAACCTGTCTCATTTCTAAGAGCTCAGTTTCTATCATACCAAAACTCTGCCAAATTTTTCTTCAAATTCTCACAGCTCCCAAAAACCTCTGAACCACGCTCGCTCACCATTTTCATACATGTCCACCATCTCCTCCCACCCCGTATCTGCTCACGATCTCTTCTCCATCAACAAGCTCATTGAAGTCACTTCCACTCTCTAGCACTCAGTCACTCCCTCCTCCTCCATCACAATCTATATTTCCCTACCCAAACAAATGGACCAAGAGCAGTAATAAGAGCTAGAATCATCCGCCTAGCAATCTACCATGTGCACCCTCTAGAAAAGACGAATACATGACACTGTAGAAGTGCAATATTTCTTGGAACATGGGGTCTAAGTTACAAGGCTTTCACCACTAGGACAAGAATGGCTAGAGAAATTACAAGGGATCATCATTAGGGGAGAAATGGGGTCTCAAAAGGGCCTCCAATTAGTGTTTCCTAATTTCAAGGGATTAGAGAGGGATTTGAGGTGTACCAATGAGAGTGCTCCTTTGTGTGGGTAATGGTATGTTAAGGTGGAGGGATGGCAGGCATGCAAAGATCCCCTATTGGCTATTCCTCTTACATTAGGGACCACCCAAACCATCCTCCCCCCCCCTTAACCCATGTTTGACCACCCTCCCATGTGCACCCACCCTAGATCATCCCCAAATCTCATTTATGTCTTTGTGGGCCCTTGTGGGTGAATTTCTCTTCTCCTTAGGTGTGTTGCAGGTTTGCCCCCTCTTTCTCTGCTCCTCTGCTCTAGTCCACTGCCCTCTCCCTCCATTGTTGGACCTTTTGGACGAATTTCTTTTGTCCTCTAGCCTATTGCAGGTCTGCCCCCTTTCTCTGCTCCTTTGCTCTAGTCCAACTGCCCTCTCCCTCCATTGTGGGACCTTTTGGACGAATTTCTTTTCTCCTCTAGCCTATTGTAGGTCTACCCCCTTTCTCTGCTCCTTTGCTCTAGTCCAACATCCCTATCCCTCCATTGTGGGACTTTTGGGACAAATTTCTTTTGTCCTCTAGCCTACTACAGGCATGCCTCCTCTCTCTCTTCTCCTTTGCTCTGGTCTAGCTGCTCTCTCCCTCCATTTTTCAAAATTTGGGTTGCAGCACCTTCTATAGGTGGTCTTCTCTCTCCTGCTCTTCTCACTATTTCTGTGCCTCCTCTTGCTATATCCCCACATGCTCTACCTCCACCTTCTCTTTCCTCTCTTGATCTGCCCTCTCTTGCTCTATGGCCTCTTGCTTAGCCACCATATCCTGCAGGTTCTTTTTCCCTTTTGCAGGTGCTTCTCCTTCTTGTATAGGTGCTCTTTTCCCTCCTACAGGCACTTTTCCTTCTGCTACAGCAACTCTTTGCCCTCCTACAGGAGCTTTTTTCCTCTTTCTTTTCCTTCTCATATAGGATACAACTGCTCTTTCCTCTCCTACAACTATTGTTTTCCCAACATTCTTGAAATGCGACCTGCTGGAGTTACATTTTGGTAATTCCTCTCAGACAAAATTGGGTGACCAAGAGCTATCCAAAGCTCAAATCTGAAGGCAAATGCTCTAGTAATTGAGGCGTACTGATGAAAAAACTGATCGACATTGGAGCTTCTGGCTATGGTGACCTGACGTGACATTTCGCCCAAGCTTGGTACTAGGCCTTCTCTAGTCCTATATCTTTCATTGCACAACAAAAGACCTCAAAGAGCTACTCTCATCTGGTTGAATATCATCCTCCAAGTTTACATGTACTCTACAAGCATTTCTAGTGTATTTTTTGGAGTTTTTTAATGCTACACTAAATGCTTGAGGAGTAAAACACTCAGTCCAGATATTATTCTTCCAAAAATCAGTTCAAAGTATGTCATCTCAGTTCAGAGAATGTTGGTTCAGTTGGTGCTAATCTCTTGACAACATGCCAACGTCAAGTTCTCAAAGCTCTTCCAAAATCAAGAAGACCACAAAGACAAAGTACAAGGTGAAGAACACTCTAGTTAAGAGGTTGTGGGAGAAGCCAACTGGTTATGATTATGCCAAACAATTAGGTTTTTCAAAATTCTTATCTTGCAATTTGCATCTATATGGTGAAGGTGATTTTTTTGTTTAGAAAGATTGACCTTTTGTAAAGGGATTAGACACTGCCATTAATTTGGTAAGACCTTCCTAATTGGCTTCCAAACTAAAAATAGATAAGTTTGAAGGAGAGGGGTTCCACACTTGGCCAAAAAAACTAAAGTTTATTCTCATGAAAAAGGGAATATGGAAGGTAGCAAATGGCAAAGAAACTAAACCTACAACTAGAGAAGGAGAAGCTTCATGGCTTCCAAAAGATGAAAAAGCTCTTGCTATAATTGCTCCTGGTCTGAGTGATTCCTTAATTCATCACATTGATAGATGTGAGACTGCTCATGCTACATGGACTCATCTTGAGCATGTGTTTGGTGAGAGTGATTTGCTTAAGACCATAGAGACTCTTCTTTAGCTTGCAAACTAAATGCTCTTTGCCCTTTTCTTCAAAGCCTTCCGGCTGAACCATGTAAATTTCCTCATGCAAATCCCCATGCAAGAAAGCTGTCTTGACATCCATCTGCATAAGCTCCATATCCTCTATTGCCACTAGTCCAAGCATGCATCTAAGTGTGGTCATCTTCACAACCGGAGAGAATATCTCATCAAAGTCCACACCCTTCTCTTGCTTGAACCCTTTAGCAACCAATCGGGCCTTGTACCTAGGCACATCATCACCTGTGACCTTCATTTTGTAGACCCATTTACATGGCAATGCTTTCTTTCCATGTGGCAAAGAAACCAAGTCCCAAGTCTTATTCTTCATAAGTGAACTCATCTCTGATTGCATAGCATACTCCTACTTGCGTTGATCCTCACGCATCATAGCCTCTTTGTAGCAAGAAGGCTCCCCGCAATCAGTAAGCATCACATAGTCTACCCCTGGAACAAACCTATCAGGCGGTCTAGACACTCTAGATGATCTTCTCAATGGCATTTCAGCTTGCTGTCCCACCTGCATATCAGCCACATTTGGCTCATCATTTCCACTGATAGATGATCCATCA
Organism: Dipteris shenzhenensis; assembly: GCF_047967505.1. Classification (NCBI taxonomy): domain Eukaryota; kingdom Viridiplantae; phylum Streptophyta; class Polypodiopsida; order Gleicheniales; family Dipteridaceae; genus Dipteris; species Dipteris shenzhenensis. The sequence goes on along the minus strand of NC_141624.1, from coordinate 32,846,325 downwards.
TCTACCCTTGATTGTATACCTGTGGGAGTACTTGGTGGTACCATTTCTTGCACATTTGGTGCATGGACAGCTTGCTGCCTATCAACATATGCAGGTGGATTCACATCCTGGAAAGTGATTCTCCTCATTTCCACATCCCTAATGGGTGTCTTATGCATCTTCTTCTCATTGAAGACCACATCATGGCTGCGTATGATCTTCTTTGCTTCTGGATCCCAGAGACGATAGCCCATCTCTCCACTTTCACCATAACCCAGAAAGATGCATTTCCTAGACTTAGGTCTAGCTTCTTTCGAAGCTCTTTTGGCACATGTGCATATGCCTCACACCCAAATATACGCAAATGAGAGTAAGAGGGATTCTTGCCACTCCATGCCTCTTCAGGAATACCACCATCCAAACTCTTACTAGGTGATCTATTGATCACATGCACTGCAGTCTTCATTGCCTCAGCCCAAAAACCACCAGAAAGACTTGCATTGGAAAGCATGCATTGCAACCTTTCTTGAATGGTACGATTCATCTTTTCTGCAACTAGATTTTGCTCTGGAGTACGAGGGGATGTGAGCTCCCTCTTAATCCCACGTGTATCACAGAAATGTTGAAAGTCATGAGAGAGATACTCTCCACCATTATCAGTCCGTAGGCATTTAAGCATTCTACCTGACTGATTCTCAACCAAGGCCAGCCATTTCTGAAATACCTGGAACACATCACTCTTCCGAGCTATAGCATAAGCCCACACTTTCCTAGTTGCATCATCAATGAATGTCACATAGTATTCAGCCCCGCCTAATGACCGTGTAGGCATGGGACCACATACGTCTGAATGCACCAAATCAAGCATTTCAAACTCTTTCTTTCCCCTTCTTTTATGGGCTGATTTAGTTTGCTTCCCATAGAGACAATGCTCACAAAATTCAAAATCAGAGAAACTCAAATGCGGTACATAACCCAAACGGCATAAGAGTTTCATTCCATTCTGGCTCATGTGCCCCAACCTGCAATGCCACAAAGAAGTGCTTGGCTGCTCGGTTATTGCAACAACATGATCAAATACCCCTGATACATGTAAGGGATACAAAGTCCCACACTTGGCACCCCTGGCCAAAAGCATAGAGCCCTTCTGAATTTTCCAACTTTGAAAGCCAAAAGTGGTGTGAAATGCAGCATCATCTAGCTGACCCACTGAAATAAGACTCTTGGTCAGCTTAGGCACATGTCTCACATGTTTCAAAACAAATGCAGACCCATTTGCAAAAGAAAACTTTATGTCACCTACTCCCACTATGTCACATGCATAGTCATTTCCAAGATGCACACAACCTGTCTTTCCACTATCATAAGTGGAGAACCATTCCCTATGGGGAGTAACATGGAATGAAGCACCAGAATCCAAAATCCAATCCTGGGAATATGCATCATCTGAAGCGGTAAGCAACTCTGCAGATAAACTAGACATGAAGAGAACATCATTGTCACTATCACGTGTGACTGCATTGATCTCCTCGATCTTCACTTTTCCTTTGTCCTCCCTTGGACTCTCTTCCTTTTGATTTGCACCCCAATTTGCATTCTTTTTCTTATCCTTTTGCTCTCTTTTCAGCTTGTAGCAATCCTTTTTCATATGGCCCTTCTTGCCACAATGGTAACACTCAATGTTCCGTGCCTTGGATTTGCTACAAGACTTCCCTCTTTCTTGGGACTTCCCCCTGAACTGTGATCTGCCCCTTTGCACATTTAAGGCTGCATCCTGCTTGTTGCCATCCATAGACTTCCGTCTAATCTCCTCGGCCAACAAGCTACCCACAACATCATCAAATTTCAGTACTCCACCAGGTGCAGAGTTACTGACAGCTGTACGGAAGGTATCCCATGAGGATGGCAATGAACATAAGAGAAATATTGCCTTAGTCTCCGCATCAAAATTCATTTTCTGAGCCTGAAGTTGGTTGAAAATAATATTGAATTCATTCAAATGAGAAGCAATGGAGACCCCTTCCTTCATCTGCAGCTCAAACAACCTCTTCATGAGGTAAACTTTATTAGAGGCAGTTTCCTTCTCATAAGTGGCACACAGTTTCTTCCACAAATCTTCCGTAGTCTGCTCATTTACTACTGTGAAATAAACTGACTCTGCAAGATGAAGTCTAATAGTAGACTTTGCTAATGCATCCAACTCATTCCAATCATCCTCAGACATATCCACAGGCTTAGCTTCAATACCTGCCAAGGGTTTAATCTGCTTCTTTTGAATAAGCACATCCCTTATTTGTTCTTTCCACAAAGAAAAGTTTGTCCCATCAAACTTTTTAATGCTGAAAAACTCCTTTTCAGACATGGAAGAGGATGCCATGATGCAAATAAAGCAAAATCCCAAATGCTAGTGCCTGCAAGAGAGAATCACACCAAATACTAGGTGCACCCAAATGTGTATGCCACAATAGAGTGAAATATCACCAAAACTCAAAGCTCAAAGCATCAAAAGATGCATCTGACTCATGTGCATATACTATGCATCCATATGAGCAAATCTGGCCCAAAAGAAAATGCCAATAAGTGCCAAATGACTCAAGCATAAACACTGTCCACTGGCATATGCATCAATAATGTCTCATCCAAGAGAGCATAGCACTATCAGTGCATCACCTACAATGTTTCAAAGCTATCCCTCAGCATAAAATAGCATCCATGTGCAAAGCGTCCATAAAAAATAGCATCCCACAAGGCAATTTGGGCCTATCAGCGCATCCAATAAGGACCGCAATGCATCCAAATGGCCTATAAATCATCCATTGCAACCCAATGCATACCATGAATGAGTGCACACTGCTCAAACTGCAACCAGAGTGATCTGCATAAGGTATGCTCAAGAAATCATAGTCCCACGGTAATGAGCGCTACTGAAAATAGAACCTGAGATGCTTCAAAACATGGGCACCATTGCATAATCGGACTCAGCAAGAAAATCTACAAATATCTCTCCTCTGCCAGAACTCCAAAATCCCAATCGATGAGTGAGAAATGGGAGTCAACACTTATCCACTGGCATGTGGCATAAATCTAAGGTTTCAAAACCTTAGTATGAAAAATTCATAACAGAGAGACGAAATCGAATACACCGAGATTTATAACTCTGAAAATCCTCCACCGAATCATGCAAGAACTGATAGGTAGGGGTTTTTGGGCGTCCGGAACGCAATGGGACAGACGGTTTTGGAAACCGTGGTCTCAATCACTGGGTCCAACACACGGACTGAAAAACGTTTTTGGAAACAGAGCTGTTTGTAAACTCCACCGGAGTGCGAATGATGAGCAACATAGAAGTTTTAGGATCTCCTGAGTCCACCGGAAGTGACAGATCTGCAAATGGTTGCTCCAAACTTGAGTTCCAACACCCGGAAAAAAACGCAGAAACTGACACAGTGAGTCAGAAATCCACTGAAATGTTCCCAGATTCAAGAGTGAAGGTGTTTCCAAGCTCCTGAAGTAATGTGGACACCAAAAGCAAGCAATAGTTGCCTCTACAAGTCAATACGGAGTCTCTGTCATCGAACGGAACAGGGAAAAGCTCAAAAAACGACTTTTTCTTTGAAAGCTCTTAATAGGCTCTCAAAACCACTTCGTAAAGCCAAAGTGACTTTTCCAAAGGTTCCTCCAAGGTCTCTGCACAGTCGGATGCAAGTAAAGTCACCCACAAAGCTTCCCACAGAGCTTCTCCTTCCTCGCACAGAGCTGCTGAGCTTCCAAGCATTCACGCACGCTCAACTAGATCACCCGGGCTCTGATACCAATTGAGAGTGATCTCAACGGAAGCAAGAACGGAAGAAGGAGAGAGAGAGACAGAGAGCCACACAAGTTTGGTGGGTGCAGAACCACCCTAATCTTCTTTTTCATTCATTTATATATGTGTTTGAGTATTGTACATAACCGGGGTTAAGGCATAGTGACCTTTAACCCCCACATTTGGAGCATAGGGAAGATGCTCTAAGTATAGCTTGCTTATCAAGTTCTTTGACTTAAGATTCAATGAAGAGCATTTTGACATAGTTATCTAGCATCGAGTTTAATCTTAATGAAGATATTGTAATTGCCATCTTACTTAAAAGTCTCAATGAAGAATATGGCACTATTGTAACCACACTCACCAATATTCCAGAGATAAGTTTGGTAGAAATTGAAGCATCACTCTTGGAGGAGGAGAGAAAGATCAAACAAAGAAGTGATTATAGAGAAGGGGCATATTACAAAGAAGGGGCATATTTGGCCAGAAGCAACTTAAGCAACTTCAAGGGAAAGAGCAGAATGAAATGTAACTTTTGTGGCAAACCTAGACACTTTGAAAAGGAATGTTATGCCAAAAGAGATGTTCAGCCAATCTTGTTGAGGAAGCAGAAACTGAAGAAGAAGAAGAACCAGAGAATGTCAAAACTCAAGCTCTCACTGCTTACAACACCCAAGTCAAATCTGACAAGGGTAAGGATCCATATGTTTTTTGAGTTGTGTGTATGAGGTCAATAATGGTTCTCTACCATGGATAGTCCATCCTTAAATGATTGTTAGTCTTTTGAGATTTTTCCTTAGACTCATTGGGCTTTACATACATAGTCTGTTTCCATCTCCCAGTTGTAAACCAAGAATCCTATGAGTGAGTCACAAGTTGGGGCCATGAGTGTTGCCACATGATAGTGGGCAAGCCATGGAGCATCCCATGTACTACTGCTAAGGGATGAGGTCATCAATTTGTGAGGGGGAATGAAGGGGCAAATTGATGTGTGTGTGTGTGTGTGCCTATGGGATTGGAGTCCTATGCAAGAAGTGTGTGAGTGTAGGTGTGCTAGAAGGTTCTAGTTAGGTGTCTCAGGTTGGTGTGATGAGTGAGTGATCATAGGAGGTGATTAATTGAGATAATTAGGGAGATGATTGTGGATCTAGGATCTACCTACATGGAGGCAGTTGCCTATATATGTAACCACTCTATGAATAAACAACTACATTTTGTGTCTCATTGTTTCTACATGGACTTTCAGAGGAAGGATGTATTTCTTAGACTATGTACCTTCCTTGCCTATCTTCTTTACAAGATCCTATTTTAACATAGGAGTGGAAAGTAGTGGAATCTTTGATATAACTGACAATGGACTGTCTGTAAATTATGTGCAGGAATACCTTTTAGTCATGGAAAACTAAATGTATAGTCCTTCAACTTTACTTGAAATGGTGAAATAGCAGGCAAGAATCTAGAGAAATGCATGAAAATATCCATTTTATCCCTCGTGCAACATTAAACAATGTGTTTTACTAGTACAAGCTGTCCATAAATTGTAGGTTGGGCATTTTAGAATTTGCATAGGTTTTCTTCATGACTTGGAGGACATTAAAAGCATTGATGAATTTTATTTTGATGGTTTTATTATGTGGTTTCATGTCCAAAGTTTTCAGGTAATATGTATAAAGTTTTCATGCCTAAAGTTTTCATGTCTAAAGTTTACAGTTTATACGTATTTGCCTTGCTTGCATCATTAAAGGAGACAATGCCATGATGGTAAGCATCCTATGTATTAATTTATATTTATGGTCTTTTAATGTAATGTGCTTTGTTAGGTCTACTAATGTAATGGTTGTTGAATTGATGCAGGAGGCATTCGAGATCACTCATTGGTGCACTATATTAGTGGAGTAGGAGGATACGTTGTGGTCTTCCACATCCAATTTTTAGAATGGCCTACATAACTACTCAAGTGCATCAAAGAATTGACAGCTTGATCATTGTGATCCACATCACATGGCTTCCCCTATTGCATTGTATCCCATTGGTAATGGTGTAAAAAACTTTGTGCCTGGCTACCCTGAGAGGAGAGCCTTAATGATATTAATATTAGGATCTTACTTGTGGATTTCAAAAGCCTCTTTTTTCTATGTATTAGAGGTAGCAAAGAGGAGGTATAGGCTATGAAGAGTCTTTATATTTGAATGGAGAGATTATAATACAAAAATGTACATTTTATCACATTCTCTTCCTTGCAAGATACCATGTCATAAGCAATAATTTTGATTCATTCATGGTTGAAGTTTTGAATGTGTTGTTAATTCAATATAAGGTAATGTCGCTTTGAATTGTAGAGTATTGAATACACTACCTCCAAGTTTGTTGTGTAGAGAGGTGAACCTTTTAGATGCAAACTTGTCCCTTTTCCTTCATTTGTATCCAAAGTAAATACAAATTTATGACCCCCTCAACTTGTGATTGATTTTTGAAGGTCTTCTACATTGAATTTGAACATTTGGGGAAAAATAGGGTCATAGAGCTCTCATGCTCTTGATTTTCAACTTAAAAAAATTGCAATTTTAGCACAAAAGTTATAGCTATTTTACTATTCTCTTCATAATCCATGCAATTAAGTTCTATTACTTGTATATATATTTTTGTAAAATTAATTTAGGAAAATATTATGAATATTCTAAGTCAAAATAATACTCTTGACCAAGTTTGGTAATTTTGGTGACCATTTTTTGCAAATGTCAGAGGAATTTGACCATGGCACAAAAGGCAAAGTTGGCCAGGACATCATGGGGTGTCCAAAAATGCACAAACCTGCCATGGTGCGAATTTGGCCATCTAAAGATGACATCATGGGGTGTCCGAAAATGCACAAACCCGCCATGGTGCGAATTTGGCCATCTAGAGATGTCTAGATGGCCAAATTCATGCCATGGCAGGTTTGTGCATTTTTGGACACCCCATGATGTCCTGGCCAACTTTTCCTTCTGCGCCGTGGTCAAATTTCTCCTTTATTTGCCAAAAATGGACATCAAAATGGCCAAAGTTGTCAAACTCCTTCATCTACCCCTTCAAAATCTATATTTCTTCATAGGAAATCATGAACTGCATCAATCCTTTACAAGGTAATATAGTAGCCAACCTAAAAATTAAAATAAAAGATGCAAGGACATAGCTAACCTCCATGACTAAGAAAACATAGAAAATGAAAATTTTAGATTCCTCTTCAAAATATATATTTTCTCATGTAATGCATCAAATTATTTCAAAGTGATTTAGTGATATGCAATCAAATATTTCATTGACATAGCCAACCTAAAAGGTGGCTCCGAAGGAAAGATGAACAAAGAAAATGAAAATCTACAAGGTGATGTGGTGGAATATCAAAGTCTTCTGGATTAAATAAAAAATTACATTGACATAGCCAACCTACAAGGTTCCTCCAATGGCGCAAGAAATTATATAGAAAATATATTGCCTAAGGGTCTTACCAGAGTTGTGCTACAAGGCACATAAGTTGTCATATTGACCAACCGTCATTTGCTAAGTTGCTTTGTAAATATTTTATTTTCCATGTTTATCTATGTTGAAGTTGATGCATCTATAAAGACACATGGATTTCAATCAAGTAGATGAAGGAATTTGACTATTTGGCCATTCCAATGTCCATTTTTAGCAAATGTTGAAGGAATTTCACTGCGGCACTGAAGACAAAGTTGGTCGAGATGTCATGGGGTGTCCAAAAATGCAAAAATCCTTTACGGCATGAATTTGGCCATTTGAAGGTGTCCAAATGGCCAAATTCACACCATGGTGGATTTTGGCATTTTTGGACACCCCATGATGTCCCGACCAACTTTGCCTTCTCTGCCGTGGTCAAATTCCTCATACATTTGCCAAAAATTGACATTGAAATGGCCAAAGTTGTCGAATTTCTTCATCTACCCCTTCAAAATCTATATTTCTTTGTAGAAAATCATGAAATGCATCAATCCTTTACAAGGTGATGTACAAAAATCTCAAATTTTGGTTTTTAAACACTCCATCTAATCAATGTGGTGCCATGGTCAAATCCCTTCTACATATGTATTAGAATGGCCAAACTTGGCGAACAACATTTTATTGACTTGTAAGTTACATCAAAATGTGATATAACTTTTGTGTGCAAGCTATTATAAAAAAAGATGCAATATTAAAAACAACAAATAATTAAAATAGACGTAACAAAAGATTCACCATTTGGACATAGATACATGAATTTTTTTTGCTTTAGATAGAAGAATATTATTACAAATAGGTGTTTGTATTTTAAATTGTATTACAAAGAGGCTTCATAGCTTGTTTGTCTTCTTCAACTCTAATACACTAATAAAAGGGTCTTTAAATCCTCGACTAAGTCCTTAGAAAGACCGCTATGCTATTTGGAATCTCACATTAAACTCATAAGTTCTTATAATCTCATGTACAACACATTAGAATGGATCACGTAGGTTGCCTTGGGTCAATACTGTGAATTCTCCATGCCTTCTTGTTCCAAATGGATAGATTCTCCATTCCTGCTTGCTACTGCACACATGAAGAAACATCATTTTAGAAATTTAAATTTAAATAGATGTAATGCATCATGTGAATTCTTCTTCTTTAATAAACTTTTGAGCTTCAAGACTTACATTAGCAGCATCACAAGTTCCAGGCATCTCCTTTGCATCACCATTCCCTTCAAGTCCTACATCACCTCCAAAACAACTTGCTCATGCATGACTTTGTGTCTTTCGATATGAAGAGTCCATATGATCCATGCCCACCATTCTCATATCATCCTCCATGAAGTTCCTAAAAGAACATCTAAGGGAACCTTAGCAAAAGCAATGCACCACTGTGGATACTCGAAAGTAAGAAATTACATTGAAACACTACAAAATTAACATTTTATCTCATATTCTCCTCTTTAGAGCACCTACTGAGGTTCAAGATGCTTCTTTTCTTGAAAAAAACAATCATGGATCACAGATCGATCCTGCAACTGTACGGTCACATGATGGTTACATGGGAGATCTCCTCAAATGGTGCCATCAATAGCCGCAGAGTTTGCAGAGACTGTGATAGGCCATGTTAGAAGGTAGGTGATGTTCGAGGAGGGATGAGAAGGACCATGAATGATTACAAGGGAGGAGAAGCAAGCAGAGGACTAGGTGTGAGGATGAGGGCAGACAAATACACATGAGTAGGAGGAGTAGAGGGAGCAGCAATAGGCATGAACATGAGGCAAGAGGAGCTTCCATGAGTAGGAGGAAGGAGGACTAGGCATGAGCATGAGGGAAGATGAGAATGGATGAGCATCAGGGAGGAGGAGGAACAGGAAAGAGCAGCAGGGGGGGGGGAGGAGGATGCATGTGGGAGGAGGGAGGAGGAGGAAAAAGCAGCAAAGGGGGGGGAGGAGGATGATGCATGTGGGAGGAGGGAGGCAGGGGGCAGGAAAAACCAACAGGGGGGAGGAGGAGGACGCATGTGGGAGGAGGGAGGAGGAGGAAAATGCAGTAGGGGGGGGGGAGGAGGATGATGCATGTGGGAGGAGGGAGTAGGAGGAGGAGGAGGAGGAGGAGGAGGAATGGGACATGTGGAAGAGGAGGATGGAGGAGGGAGACAAGGAGGAGGATGGGGGGAGGAGGAGGGAATTCAAATTCAAATTTTAAAATTCAAAAGTTCAACTTTGGAGGATGGGGGGAGGAGGGAGAGAGAGGGAATTCAAATTTGAAATTTGAAATTTTGACTTTGGGAAAAGTGCCCCCTCCTTGGTGTAAGAGGTAGCCCCCTCTTAGGCATAAGAGTGTAAGAGGTGGGATCAACTGGGCTTCACCCACCTAGGTAGGGGGGGTTAGGACTCCCTTGGACCCCACAAGAGGACTTGCATTAGGCCTTATCCATTTCTTGACCCATTCCTTATAAGGCCCTCTTGAGACCCCAATTCTCCCCTAATGCATGCACTCATAATTCTGGAACTATCTTAAAGATTACAAATTGTATTATCACAACAAAGCAGCATATATGGCCTTACAAGATCCCAAAGTGCAGCCATACAGTGCAGCCATACATCAGAGCAATTGGTTTGCAAATAGTGGCAGCAAAGTTCCCCTACCACCTCAATCTTAGACAGGTTGTGGACTTCAAAGCCAACTACAACAAAGCGATAAGCACCACAAGTTGGGTGCATGCAGATGGTTAGCTCCACTACTACCATTTTATGGTGGAGGCCAATCCAGAGAGTGTTTGACCTGCCTGTAATGTCCCAGCCCTACTAGACACTCAAAGCCATGGAGAAGAGGTTGGTAGAAGTGGCCCCCTACAACAGCAAAATCCATCAGGGAGGGCTACCGCTCAATCTAATCAAGGAACAAAATTGGCAAAAGCAGTTTGAGTCATCATGCTACTCGCACAATTCTAGATGATAGAGTATTATTCAGTAGTCATACCCAACCTCTTGCTATGATTATATAAGCCAGAGCCCACCAACTGGGCATACTTGTTTTATTGGGAGATCATTAGCATTTGTCACGATGGCAAAAATATAAGTAATCCCATGTTTTTGATGCCCATCATCCATCACCTTCTTGATGACCCCATTCTAGAAGGCTATGGTGATGTGGATAGAGAAGTTGGATTATTAGCAGTACCATCCACTTGATCGATGTCGACCATGAAAAGAAAGTAGGAAGACGTAGCCAAAATGGCCTAGGAAGTAGAAGTAGCCAAAAAGCTCTAGGTGGAAGAAGTAGCCAGAAATCTCCAAGTGGGGGAAGAGGCCCAAAAACAAAGAGAGGAAATAGAGAAATGGGAGCAAGATCTCCTAAGGCAGCAAGAGGAACAAGAAAGGCTCCAGGAAGAGGAGAAGCAAAAGAAGGCAATAGAGGCACAGGCAAGCCACGAGCGAGAACACCGGCTTAAAAGACTGATCAGTTCAGAAGAGCAGATAACCGAGGATTCTCAAGAGCCTAACCCCTCTCCGTTTACTCAGCAACTAGAAACAGCTTCAAGACAAACCCCTCTCTAGGCTCCCTTTGTCCCAAAATTGTACCAACAGGCCGTGGAGTACTATACATTGACTTCATACAACTCCGTTGAACAGTACATGGATTTCATCCTTCATTATTGCAATCTTGATATAAAGAGTTGGCCTATTTGCAGTCGATCAATGCTCTCATGGTGGCAGCATAGAATGTCCTACAGTGGTGTCACAAGGCCTACATAATAGAGCACCAAGAGACACTCCAAACCTTCCACTAGCTTAATGATTGCACTCTGAAAAGATCATGAAAAGTGCCTGGTAGTGGAGGCATTGGTACTCCAAGTAGTTGAAATTGGAAAGAAGCTCAAAAAGGAGCTATTATAGACTCAACAGGCCCTTGCAATGGAACGATCATGAAGGGACTGGGATGACTTCGAGGCATTGCAGCAACAGGCAACTCTCAATAAACAACAGCATGCCCAAGTCCTTAAGGAAAAGTAGAGGCTTGAGATACATGCCCAACAATAGGCCATCCTGATCGAGCAACTCTATGTAGCAAGTTCATAGACTATAGGGGCCTTCAGATAGCAATGACTTCCCCTCTGGTCTGAGATTCTGATCAAGTCCATGACAGGCTGCAAGAAGCGTTGTCCCATGCTTGTACCCTCTACTTCTCACCATGTATAGTCCACGACACATACACTTACTTCTTACACATAATCACCACTACACTCCTCCCCCACAACATCAATTTTGATAACACAGTCATACTACACTCCTCCCCCACGACACATACATTTACTTCCTGTACATAATTGCCACTATGCTCCTCCCCCACAACATCAATTTTGATAACACAGTCATACTACATGACCTCAATGAGGCCTTTCGGCACTCCACTGTACAAGCACATCCAATTTTGTTAATGGCCTTCTCCCCTGAGGATTTAGTTCTGGATGCCGATATGGATATTTTGACCTCTGCTACCACCCATAGTCTACAATTTTATGGCGTGGTGCAAAGTTCTAAAATAATTGGCCAACTATCTCATAGCAATGCCACTGTTAGAGCTAGTAAAGCCTGAAGCCCTAGAAGACCAACCCTGCCATTTTGACATAATCCAACACAGTTTGGAGTGGATGAAGGCGTGCAATCACACTAAAGCTAATTATATTTTCCAGAGCTTATTTTGGGTAGCAAGAAAACAATACCCACCAACTAGCATTAGTGTTCTATATGACAATATCATGGAAGCATTACAAAATATGATTTAGACTAGCATTAGCCAGTTTGATGACTCACATGTAGCTTACCCCACTGAAGTCCATGACCATGACATGGACTTGGACTGGGATCTTTTTTCGTTTGCACCACCCCCATCACTACCCAGACATAGCATCGGCAAGCTCCACCATTATAGGCACTCACCCAAGCATGGCCATCACCTCACAACTATCCACTTCATAGCAAGGAGCTAGGACCATCCAAAGGCAGCCTATTGACGGACAAGAACAAGAAGGCATGGGAACAAAACATTGGTATAATATTCTCAAACCCATGCTCTTCTTAGATATCAAAGGCACTATGAAGAAGAATTGAAGGAAGAAGTGGCACAACAGCCACCAAAAGAATAGGATCAGCCACAAGACTCCACAACCGACCATGACACATGGTATGAGGCTATCACATCATTCAAATCGATCGAGGACGTTGCAGATGTCAACAGATGGAAAGGGAATGTGCAAAGCTTTCATCTTTCTAGGAAAGATATCATGGAGGTGAGAGCCCTCACAAAACTCATTCAACATAGCATCCACAAGTGGCCTAAGCAAATTTCATGGAAGAGAATGAAGAAAAAGCCTCATTTGGGGAAGATGATGACATGGCAGTAACATACTCATGTAGGCTACACCAACTAGAAAAATAGTACCTATGACGGACACTATTGCAGAGCTCCAGCCTCAATGGAGAATTTATTTTCATGCAGCATTTGGACCACATACTACTATGGAGGGGTTGAATAGAGAATCAAACCAACCTTTATGCCCCTACACCACCGTTGGAGTTGGCCTGATTTTGAAAAATTGCATGAAGCAAATCCAAACATCGTACATTTTTCCATGCTTCAATTTTCCAACAATTAGCTCTTCCCTCAATATGGCTGCTCAGATGGAAGAGTTCAACACAACATTCACATCTGCTAGCCATTGTAGCCACCATGCATTTTTTCTAGCTATTGATAATATTGCTAAGGGACCTATCCGCACAAGATTTACCAAAGGAAGAGCACCATTAGTGGGGCTGCAAGCGAAGATCATCTTCAACCTAAATGAGGGTCCTTCATTCCCTCAGGTCATGCAACTCTACATACGTGTCCAAAATCTTCATGGCCATCACATACATACATTTGGAGACATGTTCGAGACACATTTTTGAAAACCTCTCTATTTCTTTTGTTGCATCTCCCGCTGCGGGCATTCGCCCTCAAGTCCAACATTATGCACTAGACACAATCCACGGATGGATTGTGAATAGGAAGGGGGGCATGTTAACAACCATTGAGCATGCTAATGGATTTGGCCTATCCAAACCCTATGGGTTCTGAGCCACAAATAGAACAACCATTGAGCATGCTAATGGATCTGGCCTATCCAAACCCCATGGGTTCTGAGCCACAAATAGCTCCATTTCAAAGTAATCGTCGAGATCACCCAAATTGGCAAGGATAACACAAGAGCCATTTGGATCCCGTATATGGATAACATAAGAGACATTTGGAGATGGAGTGTGGAGAGAATAAGCATATGCCTTGGCACCAAGTGGGCCCATGTGGTTGTAACAAGAGAGAGAGAGAGAGAGAGAGAGAGAGAGAGAGAGAGAGAGGTGCAAGGAATAGAGTTGGCCCTCGCTTCAAAAGGTGACTTCTATAAAGGCCAAATATTTGACTTTGGTCTTCATTGTGTACTTTCAAGGAATGGAATAGAAGCTCTCTTTTCATTCTCTTTTCTTCTTTATGAGTTATCTTGTCATTGCCACTCTCCCTAGCTCCCAGCCCCCTCCCTCATGCTCTCTTCTCCCTTCTCTCCCCATCTCCCCTCTCTTCCATTTTTCTCATGGAATCACTTGCACATGATCTGGTAGACACTTGGGTGACACAAGCGGGCTGTTTATGCATATGGAGCTCCCACAAGGAGTTATTTGAGAGTAGAGGCTTTGACGGCATTCCTCAAGATCCCCATGACATGTGAGTCATTGCCAAAGACTACACACTTAGTCACTCAAATATGAATGACACTAACTCTTTGAATTTGGATCCACAACTGTGATGGGTAGGCCTCCATATGATGATGAGTACAGAAGGGTATACAAGATTAGAGCTATGCCTTGGTTTAAGGAGATGGAGTGAGAAGGACATGAAATAAATTGACAAAATTTGGCAGAGCATCATGTGAGTATACCCTAATCCTCATCTTGTCATTTGAGTATAATCATTGTCTTACAATTGACACTCTTACCTTATTTTCTAACTTTTTTCATTCTTAGGGACAAGCTTAGACCCATTTAGAGATCCAAACTTTTGAGTATAATCGTTGTCTTACAATTGACACTCTTACCTTATTTTCTAACCTTTTTTGTTCTTAGGGACAAGCTTAGACCCATTTAGAGATCCAAACTTGGGGATTAGATCTCGAGAAGAAGATGAGAGGCTTGCAGGTCTAGAGGAGGGTGAGGGATTAGGCCTATGCAAAGAGCTTGTAGGCGAGGAGGGCAAGAGGATGAGGAGTAGTAGGATAGGACATTTTGTAGGTTTTGTATTTCGACACTTTTGCCATTTTGTATCACAATACTTCGGCAATTTGCCATTTTGAAATTTGGTACTTTACCATTTGTACTACATATCATTTTGTAGACCTCTTTTGTAACATTTTAACATGGTTCTAATGAAAAAAAAATCTATACACCCCATCCTATCCGATAAAAATATATATATATTCTACAAAGCGTCAGTATATACCAACACTGATACTGACACTGTAGCGTTGGTATATGCCAACACTGTAGCTTTGGTATATACCAATTCTGATATTGACACTGAGAACAATTAGTTACCAATGCCCATATCGACGATGATACCAACACATTCTTTGTGGTGCGTACACCGATGGACACTCCCACACTTTTGACTTGTTTTTATAAAAATATCCTTTGTTTTTAGCATCTATATCCACATCGAAAAGCATCATGTGTCTTGTAGTGTACTCTACTATATTAGTGATGTATTAGTACTGTATTAGTACTCTACTATAGAAATAGAATAATAGTATATTAGTGTTCTATTGTATTAGTATTGAATAGAAATACATTGTACTACATTAGTATTATTATAGTATTATATAAGTACTATATTAGTGCTATAGTAGTACTATATTAGTACTCTACTATAGAAACATAATACTATTATATTAGTGTACTATTGTATTAGTATTGAATAGAAAGACATTGTACTACATTAGTGTTATTATAGCATTATATAAGTACTATATTAGTGCTCTAATATAATAGTATTGGAATAGAAACAAGTACTATATTGTATTCTTTTACATCATAGATTGCAAACATTACTTTGAAAATTGGAATATTAACACACATGTTGCAAAGCAAACTTACCAATTTTTTTGAATCCCATGGCAACCACCCAATCTTTTAAAACGTTGTTCTTGCAGGATGGAAAAATGCACTCGTATGTGCGAAAAAATGAACTACTACACACAACATGTGGTATGTGTGCAAGCAGGGTGTGAACACCACATTAAGAGAGTCTGTGTTAAATCCAAGCCCATACAATACACACCTGCATATGTATAGAAAGGGTTAGTACATACTAACCACAATGACCTAGGCGTAAGATAAAATACGGATTATGTCAATGAAAAAAGTTTATCTTACTTCTCAATGACCACTGGAATACTTGCAAAGCATGTTGGATGCTGTATTGATGCAAGGATGAGATCCTACAACCATTCTTTGTAAGCTCCACCATCAATTGTTGCATATGAATGTTGAATGTAGGCTCCTATCTCCAGCTGCTCTATGATCCAAACATGGTGCATTCTTGCCAAATCAAAATGTTTTGTGGTGCATTCTGGCTCTACTTCCAAATTTTCAAAATCCCTCTAGCAATTCATCTTGCATGGTGCTACTAGAGTCTAGCATCTTTGAGTTTGCCAGGAGGCTATGTGTTTAACAGAGTCAATGTGTTGTGTGGCTTCTGACTCACATGCATCAGCCATTTCTAAGTCTGACACCAATTTTTGTTTCTCCTCCCCCACCATTCTCTTCCAACTAGATAAGACCACTTGCTGATCCTCAATCAATGTCTTGCATAATATAGTACTCAAAACCGTCTTCACAGGATGTTCCTTTGTAAGGCCTTTTAATGGGATTTTCATAGCATGCTCCTCTTTGATACAAATTCTTTCTTGAATAGCACCCCTCATATTGGTTTCTTGATGGTGGGAAAAATCATCCCAATGCACCTATTGCCATGAATATCTATGCAGCATATGCTCAGGCCAATACAGTGCCCACCTCATTGTTCATGACTATGCCAGTCTGGTATGTCCTTCTATATACATAAATAAATTCCTCATAGAATTCTTTCTTGATGCTTCCAAAGTGATAGCCTCACTAGCTAGCCTTGTCCTAGGTGCATGAGGGGTCTTTCATCGACTCCTCCATGTCTTGGTATACTTCTAGCCAGATAAAAAATTTAGTCGAGCTTTTGTGGGTGATCTTTTTTTGACTAGGGGAGGCTTTTTTGATTAGGCAAGCTTTTAAAAAAAAAACAAATTAGGCGAGCCTTTTCTAAATTTATCATAGTTTCTAACCACCTTAGGAGAGCTTTTTGATTTATTCCTCGCATTACCATGAGCAAACATTTTTTGAATTCTTCATGAAGATGTTTCTATTGGATCAATAACAACACACATAGGTACAAATTTATCTATCATATATGCAATCATTCATTAATATCATTTGTATCAATGTTGGATAGGTGGGAAACGGGTAGTAAACCAACAAAAAGTATTATATCATTGTCACCCACTTATGAAAATAACGTATTGCGAACATCATCTAAAATTCTTACCTTTGAGATATATCCTTTACTTCAAAAAAATGCACCCCTTCTTTTTTATCCCTTAGCTTGAGGGAATAATACTTTTAGAAAGTAATAAAATGCAAGATGAACATTGCATTACTTTAGGGAATAATACTTCTAGAAAAACGAAATCATCACTAGATTACTTAACTCTTTCACATCAAAGTGTCATTCATGGATGTCAGTTGGCCATCATGGACCACATAAAAACATGTCTAGGGTGCTCACCATTTAGCATCTTCTCTCTTGACCCATGCGATGCATCACCTAGAACTCTAGAGTCAACTGGTGCATCATGAGATGGTCATGCGACATCATGAGATGGTCCTACCACATCATGACATCCTGAGATGACAGTGTCACATCATGAGCTGTTGCTTTTGCCTTGCTAGCTTCAATCACTTGAGATGCCGATGGTTCGATCACACCTATGGTTGCCACACAAGAGGCAGTGTCCCTAGTGTCAGTGCAACATGTTGAAGAGCGTGTAGGGTAACGCCTTGGCATGATGTGTATCTCTGATAACCCTACAAGGCCACACAAGTATCAGGCGTGAAATTAATATTTGTAAAATGAAACCCCTTCTAGCAATTACTAGTTACAATAACACTAATGAGCAATAGCAAAGTAAGTAATAATCCCAAGACTAACTGATGCTAACTGGTGCTTGGATGTGTGGCATGATGTGTACCTCTGATAATCCTACAAGACCACACAAGTATCAGGCATGAAATTCATATTTGTAAAATGAAACCCCTTCTAGCAATTACTAGTTACAATAACACTAATGAGCAATAGCAGTAAGTAATAATCCCAAGACTAACTGATGCTAACTAGTGCTTGGATGTGTGAATACATAATAAAACATGCCTTGACATAGAATTTCAACAAATTATCTCACCACTTGAGGTCCTATCACATGGTCTAAAAAATTTGATATTAAAGCTAAAATATGCTAAACCATGTCAAAAGGCAACCTCCCGAGAGATTTTTAAAGATCCCAGATTTGTCCTGACAATCTCCACTAAACTATAACAAGGTCCTAGATGGGGCTTGGACAACACTCATCCCCCCTTTTTTTAATGAGATCAGGCTAAAAAATGCGAAACTATGTCAAAAGGAAATCTCCCGAGAGGTCCCCCATTCTAGTTTTGTCCCAACAATGTGCACTTAACCATGTGATTTTATATGAAACTTCTACACTTGAGTTCTCCATAGGTTGCATGCAATGATAATGGACAAGAAAGAGGCCTTTTTTCTTTTCTTTTTTAATAATCGCCAGAGAGACAAGGGGGCTGCTTGGGAGGAATTTTCCCTTCCCTCCCCCACCATGATGCGCTCCCATGCAACTCTTGTGGGGGCCCTCTAGATGTTTCTTGCATCTTCTCTAGGGCATCTTTCCAATGTACTTTTGCCTCCACAAAAAAAGAATGGGATGTGTTCGATCTGTGGTCAGATGAAACATTTCACCAAATATTTACATGAGGCTATCACCCATCAATAGCTTCCCTGAGATAGTTTTTGGACCGATGTTTTGGACCTACACCATAAACTTGACAGATTTGAGCCCCAAAAAACAAGCCACAGACAGACCTCTGCCAAGCTATCACCAAGCAATAGCTTGCTAAGGCCTTGCTCTAGATGGGATTGCATGAGAAGGATGATGATTTTGATGAGAGAGAGAGAGAGAGAAGGGCACTTTCTCTAGATCCTCTCGACAGGAGGAGAGGAGGGCATGAGGGTAGGAGGATGTAGGAGGCTAGAGGATAAGAGGGCAAGAGGATAGGAGGACAAGAGGATGGAGAGCTAATGGGAGGGACGAGCAAAATTGGAGCAACACCATGTATCTCTACTAGTCTTGGGACCACACCTAGTCACAACTACTATGGGACCCTCTAGCCATTTTTGGCATTGAATAAACCAATGGACCTCAATTTCACTCCAAAAAACTCAGATTTTCAAAAAATAAGGCCATTTGGACCATGAGGCTTCTTCTCCATTGCGTTGTTAACCCCACGCACCACATTCACTCTTGTTGCCTTGCCCTCCTTACAAGTCAGTCATCCATCATTTCTCCCCCCAAGTTCGCTTACTTTGAGCAGATATTTTGTGATTATTGTTGGTAGTGTTTCATGTGTGGCTTAATCAAGTTTCCATTATTCACATTGCTCTCCCATTCTCTTCAAGATGTCGTTACTCTTCCCATTTCTCCTAGATCCACCACCTCCTTATCCCACATGGCTATTTCCCCCCCCCCCATTGCTATCATTTCCCCCATGGTTATCTTGTCCCCACTTCAAGTGGCACCATTGGCAAAGCTCCTTCTTATGGGTTTACAACATTTAGATCTTGAAAGCTCTATGATTGTATTGCAAAAGAGATTTGAAATAGATTCATCTTGCTAAATAGATAGAGGAGGACCAATATGTAGCTTCAAATGTTAAGAGTTGAAATAGTTATGGCTTTGAAAGTCTTTATAGGATGAAATAGTTATGGTCTTGCAAGACTTTTTGTTCTTACGGAATTCTTGTTTAATGGTTTTATTAATGACTTGCAAGACTTGTTGTTTTTATTATATATTTTCATCATCTGGTTGTGGTGTATAGAATCTTCAATTGTCAAGATGGGTGCATCGACTGCAATTCTTGTGTTTGAAGACCCCTCAACGTAGGCCATGAACATGAGCTCTAAGTTTCTCATGTTGAAGTTAAATCTACAATGCGATATCACAATCAGAATCTTTGTAGTTGTTGAAGGAGACACATCATTTGAAGAGCCTATTCCACTAAAAGAGCATCATGACATGGAGGGATCTTGCTAGTATATTGTTGACTCAACCCTCTCAACCAAATATATTGTCAAAATATATTTTGATGCCACTTCGCCAAGTCCTATACCTGAGCAAACTGTGCCATGCAGGGTTGTGAATGTAACTAGAGCACCTTCCAAGGATAAGGCTATTGCCTCCACATCATTAATTGATGAGAACAGCCTCGAGTATGCTAATATGACAAAGCCATCTAGTGCCAACAAGCAGACATGTTGCCCCCTAAACCCATTTGATAAGTGGAGGGCCACTATTTATGATGACTCAAGTGAGCATTTAGATGATTAATTCTTCCATGGTTTCCAAAAACCGATGTTCACCTCACCAAAATTGGGAGAGAGAATGACAGGTTGCAGTGTTGTACCATACATACAACAACATTGTCCAAAGACTGTCCTTGTGAAGATGCTCCAGCAAGAAGGTTCAATAATGCAAGTGGAGGAGTTACCACGTGAGTAAAATGGTGACTACATGTTTGAGTTGACCAAGGATTAAAAAATGGAGGGCAGGGAACTTAAGTACGATGACCATATATGGATGAAGCCAGTCATATCAGATGTTGCATTTAATGGCACTATGTGCATTAGCTATTGTGATGGGCAATTTGAATGCAACCACCTAATTTGTCCAAGGTTTCTAAGTACTAGCATGAAATTGTGTTTGAGAAATACAAATCAATGCTCAAGTTTGGACATAAATAAAGGTATCGATTTGAAGATATCAAAACACATGAGAGAAATAATATTGAAGATACATGAATTTTTAGACATACTATTAAAGACAAATGAACATATAATGGATGAGATCCTATTGATGATACATGAATTTTCAATAGAACTATCATTCAAAATATTTGATGGATTGAATGTAGCTTTAATACATTATCCCTTTTACAAGGGTGTTTGAGTTTGAGGCTTGAAACTTAAGAATGAATTTGTGTTGAAGCCTAGTGGTTTGTTAAGGATATGTGAAACTTATAGTAAAAGTACTTACAATGGAAGGGATTATATCGAAGATCCCATTAAGGACATGTGAACATATAGTAGAAGAATTGTATATAAAAATGAGTGGATCAAACTTAATGGCTCAAAAGCAAAAAAGGATGGTGGTGCAACCTAGGGGCTACTCTACGGCACTATGGCAGGAACCTTTGTAGTTACTATCAAAGGTAGTGCAACTTTTTTATGAAGGAAAGAGACACAAACCACTCCACATGACCTAGATCTGAATGGCCTAGGTTGCACCGACTTGTTTGTTTCATGGATAAAAAGTGACCCTTAGGTGATGCTATAGCACTCCCTTTTTTGGTCCATTATTATAGCACAATTGGGGCCTTTTGACCTAATACTAGCTAGCCATCAAATATTTGTTGTAGATGTTGGGGGTAGTTACCAAACTACTAGTGCCAAGTTTTGTCACTACCATTAGTAATTTTATTGGAGTGTTCCTTAATGGTAGTTCTCCTCCTACTAGATACAATTTATTACCAATACTAGTCCTAATCCCGATGATAGTACATATACTATTATTACGACCATCCAACTTACATAATAGCATAGGGAATGGTAAAAGGTCATCCCATTTGTATTGAGATGTATATGTGTCTTGTTCCTAGAATAGATTGCCCCCTAGGCCTTCGACATGAGGGAAGGGATGAGCTTCCTCGAGTCACTCTCAAATGTGACCTACCATTTGAGAGTGACGCAGGTCATCCTACACCACTTGGCCTAGTTTAGGACAAGAGAATGATGACAAATACATTCCCATCGCAATCCCATCCATATGCTAGCAAGGCTTAGCAGATGGAAGGGATTAGCATGGGTTTAGGATAGGAATCTACTTGATTCAAGATGTGTTGGGACGAAACGCGCTTCGGATAACCTTCAGAATGTGCAAAAGAAAAGCGGGGAGAAAGCACTTCGGTTTCCCCCGCGACCGTGGGAAATCGGCCTCGGGCCCTTCCCCCATCTCCCCCTTGCCCCCCCTTAGGGCCAGCTCCCCCTGACCAAGGGGGAGCCTTAGGCCCACCCCTACGGGGCAATTTATCCCAGGGGTATCCTAGTTTCGTGCTGATAAGCACTCTATCTATCGTATCGGGGGTCTCGCTTATCAGCACAAGTTGTGTAGTTGATGCGTCAGGAGTATCTATTGATGGAAAAGGTGGGACGGCCGTTGGATCATCTACGGTCAAAAAACGCGAGGTTGGAATGGCATACAGGCATGGGACTCACCAGAACCCACGAAGGGAGGCCGAGACCATAGCATGTCGCAAAAGCACGATTGAAAGCGAAATGTCTCAGACGGATGAAGATCATCGTGCAAGCCCGATGGTTTGGTGAGAGATGAGGCCGAAGGCTTGCGAATCGGAGTCTTTTTTGGGTGACCATGCCCTCGGCTAGATAGACACGGATATGCTCTCTGCCTACCATAGGCACATCATGGTCAGGCCCTTTTGGAGTGGCACCTTGGAGCATATTAGTGCTTGTTTCACTAGACGAAAAAGATTGCATTTCAGGCCACCAAGGTTTAATCTTTCTTCGGCAACAATGACTGCGTACTTTCCTGGTTCCCCTAAATCAAGCATTCACTATGTACAAGCGTCAGTAGGCATCTCCTCTTAAGGGGGAGTAACCACTGCACAGGTCCTTCTTTTTGGGTTTTGTACATTCGCATTAGGCATCCTTGTTATAATAGTACCGACAGCACAGATTTCTAGCTTTCTCATGTAAGGCATTCCCTATATACAAACACAGTTTCTTTTTCGTGAATCCACCCCGGGCATTCCTCATTCTATCAGAACGTCAGGCGACATCCCTACCATAGGAAAAGGAAAACAGGGGGGAAGAGAGAAACAAAAGATTGTCATCAGTTATGTTAACTGTAGTAGGGTCAGAATGAATTTGGTTCTTCATATGAGGGAAGTACTACACGACCATAGGCATACTAGGTGCGGTTGTCAAAGGGCGGTGGGAGTTTTTGAAGGCCTTCTCGCTGTCTTTTCCTAGTAATCTCCTCTCTCCCTTCATTTTTTGTATCGCCCCGTGGCCTGTGAGATAGAGTCAAACGCCTAGTGAGGGGAGGGCAAGCGGAGCCTCGCTCTATTGGCTTGACGAGGGCGAAGCACAAGAAAGGCCTTCGGCGGCGCAATGGATTTTGTGCAAACAGCTTGTATTTCCTGTGTTCCATCCCCCTCCTGTAACTGGTGCAGGCTACACAAGTGCTCTCCAAACTGGGTTGGATAGTCACCCATCACACGACTCTTTAACTTGACGAATGAAAGGGAAAGGTCGGGTTTCGGGAAATTGGCCTCCCCCCTGCCCCCCCAGGGCCAGCCCCTCTCTATAGGGGGGAGGCCAAGGGGCCCTGTGGGACGACTTCTTCCAAGCCCCCCCTTGGCACAAGCGTTTGGACTCGAGAAGGGGTTGTATCCCATCTTGAACCATGGCCTCAAGACCCTTGAAGAAGAACAAGATTCATGTTTTAACGACGACCGAGGATAACATGTGGCGTGTCCCCACCTTTCGAAAAACATGGGAAATGATGAGATGTGTGTGCCCACTTCTACCCAATCCATCCGTAGATCGATGACAGTTTTGTGGCATGTGTCATTTGCCAGAGAGTTCATCGGGAGTAAATGTGTCATAGGGAGTAAATGTGTCATGAGGAATAGATGTGTGAGAGGGAGCACATGGAATAGGATAGAAATACATGTGATGACCTATGTGAAGAGAAATGGGACCCAAACTTGTTCCTATTGGAGGGTACTATGAGGAGGAGTGATTGACTATATTATGTACTTAAAGGGTGAGGGTGCTTTATGGGTTGGTTCTTATCAACTGAACTTTTTTAAGCAATTTTGCCACCGTCCTCCTCTTCATCATCCCTTGCATTTTGTACAAAATCGCCCATTTTTTCTTCTTGCACTATCTTCTTCTTCTGCAAAACAAAGTTTTTCTTCTTGCACGGTCTTCTTCTCCAAAACAAAGTTTTCTTCTTGCACTCTCTTCTTCTCCAAAAACCCAAAAAAAAACTACTGCTCTTCTTCATCCCTTCCATCTTCTCCAGATCGCCCACTTCCCATTTTCTTCTTGCACTGTCTTCTTCTTCTGCAAACCAAAGTTTTTCTTCTTGCACTGTCTTCTTCTCCAAAACAAAATTTTCTCCTTGCACTGTCTTCTTCTCCAAACCAAAGTTTTCTTCTTGCACTGTCTTCTTCTCCAAAAACTACTACTCTTCTTCATCCCTTCCATCTTCTACAGATCGCCCACTTCTCATTTTCTTCTTCTTTCCACTGCCTTCTTCACCAAACACAACAACAACTTCTCCATCCCTCGTTTTGCCCACATCCCATTTTCTTCTTCCACAAATCTTCTTCTGCAACCACACCTGCTCGGCCCATCATGCCTCTCGATTTCATGTGTTGCCTCCTCCTCGGTCAGCTCCTTCGCTATTGCCTCCTCGTCCTCGTCGCCGCCTTCTCTGGTGACTCCGAAGATTGCTGCATTTCTAGCCCCGTTATGGTCCTCATCTCCCACTCCAGATAAACTTGTTGGTCTGCAGATAGATGGACGACTTCAGCATCCGTCTTCCCCTTTCCCGCACGTTTCTCTGCGATTGGAGCGCCGTTGGGTCGGCGAAAGGAGGGGCACGCTTGAGGCCTTCGCGTATACGAGCTCAGGCAGATTTCAAGCTTATATTTTCTTAGGCTGATGACCAAAACACACAATATCAAGGACTACTCTGGTGTAAGGGTTATGGCTAATGCAGTGAGTCGCCTTGAAGGACTATCCTAATGTTCCGCAGGGGAAGGGTTAAGCTGCCCTGGAAATGCCTCTTGCTTCAATTCAGTTTCTCAAGTTCCTCTAAATGAGGTAAATAACTGCATCACAATCTCAATGAAAGAGAGACTTCCTGATCCATAAAGATTTTGTGTTTTCTGTTTGTTATTTGATCTAGCATGGAAGCAAGAGATATAGATTTCGCCACCTGGCATAATATCGAAACTGATTGCAGAATAGGCTAATTTCTGCAAACGTGAGAGGGAATTTCTGTTATCCTTGTCGTGCACACTGCGTCATGGGTGCTTATCTGTTAATATGATTGTGTATTTAAGCTTCTTAAGTACCGCAGTATGTGTGTGTGTGATAATTTGTAAAAAAAAATTTTGTCAGATCCATCTGTATCATGACCGGAACGAGGAGGAAATATATAGATGCTTTGCTACTTTTGTTCAATGGGTTGGATCCTCTGTACTAGTTTGCGTTTTTGAAGCATATTTCTAACGTTCATTCGAAGCATACTTACTGGGGAGAAGTATTTTGCTGGACAACATTTTTGCACTTATCCATAATATTTGGTTGGGATATATTATCACTTATTGCTGCCTATCATCCTCATAAGCGTAGGTATGCGTGACATGTCACCGTTTGGGAGCTGTCTCTTGAGATATGCTACTCTTGTATGCCCAATCACAGCTAGCGCTGCTGTAAGAGGTGTTTGATACTTCACACTTGGGAGCCAGTAAATTATTATAGAACTACCCTTATATCTCGTTTCCCAGACCTCCAAACCCTGCTTACCTCCAGCGCAAAGTACCTTTTGAATCAGTCCAAATGTGAATGGTTTCCCTTTATACTAATGTGTTTTTGTTTTGATACTCCTGGGGTGTTGACTTGTTTTTGTCCAGTGGATTGGATTTCTTTTTGGTGTGTTTGTGAACCTAAATTCCACATTCTCGTCAGTGTATGATTTTCAGCTATGAAGACCTTGCATTCACATGCCTGTCCAAGGATTTTAAATGTATGATCGATTCTAGCAAGGATGTGGAATTGTAGGGGTCGAAATAAACATAACTCTGCTAAATAATCTGCTCAAATCTATTCTATAACAGAATGTCCTTAAGCATCCACCGCCCTCCTTGTCCTGAAGCATCCACTGACAGCCTAATCACCAAAAATGGCATGGGCTTCACAGTATGCTTTCAGTCATTACATGGTCCAAGCATCCTTTTAAACTAAAGGATACATTCTTCAACAATTCGTTAAGAGTCTCTCAGGTGTGAGACTGCTTGAAAACCTGCAATTTCTTATCGGTCTTTTGTCACTGGGGTTCATTGCCGACCTTTTAAATGTTGTAAAAATAGCTATAGCACGGTCTATCACTTATGCAAGAAGTTGTTAATTGTAGACACTCATCAAGGTAAGGTTTGTCCTGCAGGTTTGGCAATGCAATTCTTGCACACATGGCAGTGGCTACATTCTCTACACCTTTATGGTATAGAATTAAACTTGAGCTCATCTCACTGGTCTATGGCTCAGGGTTTTCGCTAGATAATTGAGGAAGGCATAAGTGGGGCATGGTTATAACAGGTTCCATCGAGAATTTGATTCAGTTGGAATGAAAATATTGAATTTTCTTTTCGTTATTGCTGTTTCTTTTGTTTTGTGTGAACTTTCGTTGCTAATACCATTGTCACCACCTGCAAAGTTAGTTTGTTCCAGTCTCGTACATACAAGGCATGTGGAAAGAGTACCTTGTACGATACTATTGCAGCATGGCCTTCGTGTTTTCAGGCTATTGGCCCTGATTGAGTTCCCAATAATCATGATGGATGCAGCTATTGATGCAACGTAGCCTTCTCAAGGGAATTGCCTCCCGCCTGTCAAGAGGACAACCATCACACATGTTCTATTCATTACTTTGCTCTTTAAAGAGGTCCTTATAACTTTTTAATTATTACGAGTGCTTTGTTTTTCTGTTGACCTGGCTGTATGCTCAAATAATTCAAAATCTGATGGTATCCAAGCTAACCTCCATCCCGTGTTAACTCAAGGTGTCTCTCTCAATGCTAGGTTCCCATACAAAGATGCTATAGAGAAAGAGGAGTGTCTATGGTATCTAGCTGAAGAAAATGGAACAGCCTCTCAAAACTGCATCTCGTCTCTTATTGAGGTTCTCCTTGCAAGAGGATAAAGCTAATAGAAATCTGGCTTTAATAGAAATCTGATCTATCTGAAGAAACATTCCCAAGTATGGGATTTAAATGATTTTGTTCATATGCAGTGGACTCTAGGACATGATGCACATCGGTGACTACAAATTCAGTTTCGAGTGTGCTGTTAGGTTTCAGAGATTACGCGCGCACATATGAAAAGGATGGCGACTTTATTATCAAATATTATCAAGCCAAAAACTTCTCTGGGACAACATAGATACAATTGACAAAATGTCTGCTCAGCCCGACCAGGCTTGTTGCAGGTCACAACTAAGAGAAACTCCTAGAACCACCTACAGACAGTTGGACGAGAATATAGAGGACAAGCTTGTGACACACACACAACTTGTCACCTTCACAACACACAGCAGAATAATAGCGACACACGCCAGAGATGGTAAGATAACTGTCATCACAGATTTCTCCGTGCATAAGTAGAGAAGAATTGCTAGCAGCTCGTGAGCATTACGAGCCAATCGTCTTCGACCTCCAAAGCCTGGGAAGTCAAGGGCAGAGATGATCTTCCACAAGTGCAAGAGCCAGAGGCCCGTCGATCAACAAGTCGGTGAAGAGATGAGAAACTAGGCTGCATGCAATCACGCCACTTGGCACAAGCCATGCACCCACGAGGTTTAAAGCTAACATGTGCCATCCCATCAATTGCATTTCTTCGAGAATTCTTGTTGATATATTGTGCCATTGTGGAGTCCAAGTCGATAGTTTAGTGCGTATTACCTATGGAGCAACCTTTGTTGGTTCAAAATATTTAGACAAACCTTTGCATGTGCGAAGCTGGTTGTCTTCCCTCTTCCCCCAAACCCTCCATGGATAATTGTTGTATACGTCTTAGTACCATCTTAAATGTCTCCTTAAATCATTTTGCAATATAATTTTTGCGAATTTACGTCTGTCTGATATTACTCTCCCACTTGTGACCCCTCAAATGAGGAGAAGGGGTTAGTAGATCTAGGGGTTGATGTGGGTAGGCAGATGGAATTGGTTATGAAATACCTCATTTTGAGGTGGCTTGGAGTAGATTAGAGTTGCACACAACCGCCCCACTTCTAGGTTTGGGGTTGTTGCATGCATGTGCACTTAATAGGCCGATTATCTAGTTGAGGTGTAGAAGATAGGTTTGTCAAGTCAATCTTGACTAGATTGGGTTAGGTAAGGGAGGTTGAGTCATGATAGATTTGATCTAGGTTGATTGTGTTGTTTACCTGTACTCATCTAGGATGGTGAGGATTTTGCCACCCCCTTAATTTTCACTTCCTCCCCTCCCTCCATTTTCATCCATTGCTATAGCTAGTTGTCAAAATGATAGAGGCTAATGATGCTCTTTTTTCAAAAAACCTAATGCTTCATTAAACAACGTAGTATGTAAAGTTTCCAAAGTGCATTTCTAGGGGTGTTAATTATCACTTCCTTCAACATCCCACCTCATAGGACAAGCTTTGTTATTAGTTCCCATATTTCTCTCAATCCCTCCTTAGCAACTTGCCCTTGTGCCCTCCCTTCCCCTCTAGTCTTGCATAGCTTCTTATTCTCTATTGTGCATTCCTTTTGTCCTCATTGTTGCCCTCTATGAGGATTATCATGGATTCAAAGTGGTAGTTTGGATTTGTTAATAATCTTATGAGATTTATTGATCAGCCACAAAAGTTCATTGCCATGATGTTGTATCCTTGGCGGGAGAGTAGTAGCTGATAAGCTCTTGATGCCGTTAGTTTTATTATTGGAAGGCTCTGGGAACCAATCTCTGGTCTTACAAGTTTCTAGTTCTCCAGTCTATCTTGTACCTAAAGATGAGAAATCTGGAGGAATGGTTGAATTAAGTTCCCCAACTTGTGCCAAACAGGCTTGGAGTGCATGCCCAAAGCATAACGCCTATTTGCTATTGGAAAGGACATGAAAGTATCATCATCTTGAACGACATCTTGCACACATTCTTTCGGGACTCACCACAGCCAGAGGTGTAGGAAAGAGCCTACTTCAATGTATGCTCTCAAATTGATGTGGTATACTTCTCTAGAGATCAACTACTAAACAACATTAGTTTACCAATTACTTCTCAAACTAGTCCTCCATCGAGAGAGGTCCATATGACACTATGGAACTAGATGAGTCTTGGCCAACCTTGGAGACTAATGTCATTGAATAGGGCCATGGTGAGTCGAACATGTGAGTCTCAAATGGCCATGGAAACATCTATCTCTAGAAGGGAAAGAACCATGTGGTAAAGCCTACTGTTGCTTAAGAAAAATTGAGTATGCAATGTCATCGAAAATCTATAGCTGAGGAAAACTCTATTAGGCCACATCTAAAGAGTACAACGTGCACCATGCAAGCTAGACCAGATGTGTTGTTGCCCCCCTATCTAGAAACATAGTGCTCCTCCCTCCTTGCATAGTACCCTTGCCTCCTCACATCCTTCCTTGGAAGAAAGTGGTATGTCTTCTCAAAGAGGATCAATACATGAGCAAAACCAATGATAGAATATGGATATCTGCCTATTGAGGTTGAAGCAACAAAAGCCATCATTTTGGAGATTTCCATCTGCTCCATGTTTGCCCTTCCTAGGTACCCTTTGTTTATAATTAACCTCTACGTTGCATTGGGGGTTAACCCATTTTGAAATTGAGTGAGAAAAATGGGGGGAGTCCCCTGTGCCTCGTTGACTAAGCTAGATTAGAGTGGTGGTGGGAGTGACCTCGGTTGCGAGCTAAAGCAAAGCTATACAGGCTAAGGGGGGGAAACTACATGAGTAAAATGGAGATGTACAGGTTGAAGCAGAGAAGTTTTGTGTTGGAGCAAAGTTATATGGTGACTTGGAGTGGAGTTGTATAGAGAGAGAGAGAGAGAGAGAGAGAGAGAGAGAGAGAGAGAGAGATGACATGATTCACCTCTTGTGCACCTTGTTTTCTCTTCATTCATCAAAGGAGTCATAAAATTTGCAGGCATATACAAGCACACAATACAAAGATTAAATTGACACTAAATACATAACCCAATGATGGATTTTGCATGGACATATACTAGCCTCCATATGAGGGAGTTGTAGATATAAATCCGAGTTACATGGACATATATGAGCCTACCACATAAGACCTAAATAAATAATGAATAATAACCCATTAATGAACTTGGTGTGTTATGTGCACTATAGATCACGCACGCGCACACACACAATAATTTTGATTAGTAAATGTATCTCACACACACACTTATTTCTTACACACACGCATGTATACTTTCCCAACTATGAATTATTCTTTTACGTACCTAAGCACACTAATCCTCCCATATCTCGTCGAATCCTTTCTCAACCCGTGCACTCATTCGCTCCTTACTCCACTTGTGACTCAAAACTTCTTTTAATTATCTAAGAATCCATATGGTTGTCTATATTCCTAAGTGAAGTGATAACAAGCCTAGGAAAACAAGCATTACTTGTGTACCCAAACGTAACTATGATGTTCTTACACCTAGTTTGTTTGGATGGTGGCAAGTAAGTAGACCTTGACCTCAAAACCTGGAGTACGTGAGGATTCCACATCTTTTTTTAATATTGTGTTTGTTAAACTCAATATTATTACAAATTCTTAATTTTTGTGAAAATTTTTGCAAACTCTAGTTGTTGCATTTTTCAACTTAGATGTTTCAAACAGTTTTTTCTTATATGTTCTCCTGTTTTTACTTTTTATCCAATTGATGGAATTAATTTAATGGCTCAATTATTGATGGGACTTTTTAATCTAAACACACAGGCACACACGCACGTATACACACACACACGTGCACATGCACAAATGCATATACATACACGTGCACACATCCATGCATGCATGCATACACGCACACACTCGCTCGCACGCACACATACACATGCATGCATGCACACGCAGGGACACATACACAAACACACATGCACACACACACACGCAAGGAAGCACACGCACACACAGATGCACACGTGCATGCACAGGCGCACACGCACATGCGGATGCAAAAAGGTTATGAAGTGCCTATTTTGTTTTGAGAATTGGCTTTGCTGTGTGAGCCACTTATACCCACTAGACATCTAGAACTCTTTCCCCCTGCATTATTGTAGAATTCTTTCACCCACCAGACATCTCATAGAGAACTCTTTCCTCCCTAGTCTATTCCATTTTGTATTGTATATAAGTGGAAAAACACTTGGATTCCTTTCATAGGCACCAGATGGGTAATCTTGTGAAAGGATTCTGATAGCAATAAGCTTCACTTTGGGTCTACACCAACCATACCTTATTAGGGACTTAAATCTCATATGAGGATTTTAGATATTTAGGGTTGGCCATGCGATGTGACATGACAAGGTCTCTACATGCATAAAACACATGTGGTTTTGAATTTTTAGCATGATAGTAGTGTCAACCAAGGCATTTTATATGTAGGGGTTGAATGAGAGTTATTGTATCATGGCTAAGTTAGTCATGTAGACAGATTGGTTGAATGCTTTTTGTATAGATTATCTTGGTTATGCAAAAATATTTGTAAGTCTTGTAAGAAAGTATCAAGCCCCATCGGGATGAGCTCAATTTTTGTAAGTCTTATAAGAGAACACCACCTCTACAAAGGATCCTTTAAATTGATATAGGCCAATCGGCTAGCCAACCAAGCTAGTTGACTAATACACAGATGTATTGCTACTAATCGACCAATCCAAGGGTTGTTCCATCCCCTATATTGTTGCCCCTCAGCTCTTATGCCTCTCCAACATTTGTTCCTACCTAACTTACCCTACCTAAGCCTCTCCCTAAGGTTCATGGAGAAAATTTGGGGTAGCAGAGGTCTCTTCATTGGCTTGTTGGAAACATACAGTAATAGTTTGTTCAAGTTTCACTAGTTTGGATTCTACAATATACTCATGATTTGGTTTAATATCTATTGTATGAGTTTTTTACAAAATTTGAATGTGTGTAGTGCATGCATTGTGAACTTTCTATCATGGGCAAGCATTTTAATTTCCACAATTGCAAAACTTGGCTTTGTAGAGGTTTCCAATACTTTGTCACCTTTATTGATGACTTTTCTACACATGCATGGGTTAATCCAATGAGAGAAAAATTTGAGGTGTCTCAACATGTTTGGAACTCCCTAGCAGACAAGTTCAAGAACATTAATTATAATAGAGGAGATGAATAATGTTGAATGTATTCATGATTTATTGAAAAGTAAGGGTATAGTGCATCATTGTACATTGCCATATACACCTCAACAAAATGGAAAGATGGTTAGATGCATGCTCAAGAGTTAGAATGTGGCAAAGACATTTTGGGTAGAAGCTATAGTGACAAGTACACATATCTTGAATAGATGTTCTACAACGTTAGTAAAAGTCTGTCATATTCTAGTTGATGATTCCAATATGTAAGAATACATTAATAGGATACTTAAACTTATGGAGAAATTATGGATATATATGTCCTTTGTTGCAGTTCAATAATCCTCTCTTTCCACATCTTCTTTGCAACGTTCCATGTGCTTCGTAGCATCCTTTTGATTCAGCTTTTCATATGTGCCTTTTTCTCTTTTCCAACTCAATTCCCAAATATTGGAGTCAATTCACCTCTAATCGTGCTAGAGCTTCTTCTCAACATGACAAATGAATCCATTAAAGGTAATAATAATATGGCAACATGGCAAATGGATCAAGCTTCTTCTCAACATGGCAAATGAATCCATCAAAGATAATAATACATGACGTGTAGATGATTTGGAACAAGATTCGCCAAGCTAGCATAGCTTTGAGGACTCTCCATCGTAAGAGGACAAGAAAGGAGATCCCAAGCTCATGCAATTTTCTAGAACTACAATGAGAGGAGTGGAAGAGAGGTTTGAGTGCAATGGACCTGGTGAATTCTAGAGATGTGGCTCCAATTTATAATAATTCTCTAGCATGGAATCTGGATAAAACAATTGAGTAGATAGAGCATCTTTTTGGCACCCATTTGTCCCCTCAAATTTCATATCTAACAAATCATGTGGCATGTTTAGATGAATTCCATAAATCTCTCAAAAATAGCATCCATCAACAAGCAACCATGCTTGCAAGAAACATCTCATCCATAAGATGCACAAGTATATGGTTTGTATGTTGAAAAACTTGGTTGGCAATTCCTTTTCCATCAAACTTCAGCTCTATACACTCTAGTATCATTTTAGAAACTCATATAGATTTCGTTCTTTGAGACTTTCTGCTTGTATAGTGCACATGCTTGCAGGTTAGTCAAATTAATACCTAAATGTAAATTAAACAAACAATATATGAATATATACACATGCTTGCTTACCTCACAATTGCTCCTAGAATAGAAAATGACTTTATGCAAACCCTCAATCAAGCCCTCTTGGATGACCAATGGTAAAATATGGTACCATACATAATTAATCAAAACTTATGTGAGGTAAAATTGTTTATGAAGGTGACCCAATAATAATGACATGATTAATATATTATAACACTAGCTTATAATAGATTATGCCAATCATGGCTCTTTAAGCTTAAAAAATTGTCATCATTATTGAATGAGTCTCTAAAAGATGCTCCATATCTAATAGACATTGTTTTGACCATCATTTATTCCTTATCTACCTAGTATTCTCATTCTTACACGAGATCCATGGAGCCATCTCATATGTAACCATCTACGAATTGAGGGGGGGGGGCTCGTGTGGAAGATCTACAACCATATGTAAACATCATCACTATTATGTTTTGGCCATAGCTGATATTTTGTCTTAGCTATTTGAAGATCTGAAAGATGCACAATCTTTATGGAGCTCCAATACAACAAGACATCGAAATAGATATCTAAGTTTCATGCCCTTCGGTTTTATATCTCTAGTTTGTTCTCTCTCCCTTTCAAATGCAACAGACTTCTCATACCAAGTGGATTTGCACTAGGTGGACAATGCTTTGTTTCTTTAGTACCATCAAAATGTTGCTATCCCTCGAGCAAAAGGGATGGTTCGTTGCGTGAAAACGCCTAACCATTTTTCTCAAGTTCTAACTATGTCTAGATTTTAACTCATTATAACGTGTTGTACATGTGTGAATCCCTTTGTTGAGAGACCTGCAAAAGTCTTTTTATAAATAATTGAAAAGTATTCTTATTAGATATGCACTAAGAGATTTAATTGCATTAATGTTATCGACATAAAAAGTATGTGTATCAATGACTCAATACGGTATTTCATTGAAAATAATGGTAATGGCATAATACATTAACATAATGAGTGACCTGTGGGGGTTAAAGGTCACTCTGCCCTTACCCCAGTTATGTACAATACTCAAACACATATATAAATGAATGAAAAAGAAGATTAGGGTGGTTCTGCACCCACCAAAACTTGTGGCTCTCTATCTCTCTCTCTCTCCTTCTTCCGTTCTTGCTTCCCTTGAGAGCACTCTCAACTGGTATCAGAGCTCGTGTGATCTAGCTGAGCATGCGTGAATGCTTGAAGCTCAGTAGCTCTGTGGGAAGAAGAAGAAGCTCTGTGGGAAGCTTTGTGGGCGACTTTACTTGCATCCGAGTGTGCAGAGACCTTGGAGGAACCTTTGGAAAAGTTACTTTGGCTTTGCGAAGTGGTTTTGAGAGCTTGTTAAGAGTTTTCAAAGAAAAAGTCGTTTTTTGAGCTTTTTCCTGTTCCGTTCGATGACAAAGACTCCATATTGACTTGTAGAGGCAACTATTGCTTGCTTTTGGTGTCCACTTCACTTTAGGAGCTTGGAAACACCTTCATTCTTGAATCTGGGATCATTTCATTGGATTTCAGACTCACTGTGTCAGTTCCTGCGTTTTTTGCCCGAGTGTTGGAACTCAAGTTTGGAGCAACCATTTGCAGATCTGTCAGTTCCGGTAAACTCAAGAGGTCCTAAAACTTCTATGTTGCTCATCATTCGCACTCCGGTGGAGTTTACAAACAGCTCTGTTTCCAAAAACGTTTTTCAGTCCGTGTGTTGGACCCAGTGATTGAGACCACGGTTTCCAAAACCATTGCGTTCCGGACGCCCAAAAACCCCTACCTGTCAGTTCTTGCACGATTCGGTGGAGGATTTTCAGAGTTATAGATCTCTGTGTATTCGATTTCGTCTCTCTGTTATGCATTTGTCATTCTAAGGTTTTGAAACCTTAGATTTATGCCACATGGCAGTGGATAAGTATTGACTCCCATTTCTCACTCATCGGTTGGGATTTTGGAGTTCTGGCAGAAGAGAGATATTTGCAAATTTTCTTGCTAAGTCTGATTATGCAATGGTGCCCATGTTTTGAGGCATCTCAGGTTCTATTTTCAGTAGCGGTCATTACCGTGGGACTATGATTTCTTGAGCATACCTTATGTAGATCACTCTGGTTGCAGTTTGAGCAGTGTGCGCTCATTCCTGGTGTGCGTTGGGTTGCAATGGATGATTTATAGGGCATTTGGATGCATTACGGTCCTTATTGGATGCGCTGATAGGCCCAAATTGCCTTGTGGGATGCTATTTTTTATGGACGCTTTGCACATGGATGCTATTTTATGTTGAGGGACAGCTTTGACACATTGCAGGTGATGCACTGATAGTGCTATGCTCTCTTGGATGAGATATTATTGATGCATATGCCAGTGGACGGTGTTTATGCTTGAGTCATTTGGCACTTATTGGCATTTTCTTTTGGGCCAGATTTGCTCATATGGATGCATAGTATATGCACATGAGTCAGATGCATCTTTTGATGCTTTGAGCTTTGAGTTTTGGTGATATTTCAGTCTATTGTGGCATACACATTTGGGTGCACCTGGTATTTGTTGTGATTCTCTCTTGCAGGCACTAGCATTTGGGATTTTGCTTTATTTGCATCATGGCATCCTCTTCCATGTCTGAAAAGGAGTTTTTCAGCATTAAAAAGTTTGATGGGACAAACTTTTCTTTGTGGAAAGAACAAATAAGGGATGTGCTTATTCAAAAGAAGCAAATTAAACCCTTGGCAGGGATTGAAGCTAAGCTTGCAAATATGTCTGAGGATGATTGGAATGAGTTGGATGCATTAGCAAAGTCTACTATTAGACTTCATCTTGCAGAGTCAGTTTATTTCAAAGTAGTAAATGAGCAGACTACGGAAGATTTGTGGAAGAAACTGTGTGCCACGTATGAGAAGGAAACTGCCTCTAATAAAGTTTACCTCATGAAGAGGTTGTTTGAGTTGCAGATGAAGGAAGGGGTCTCCATTGCTTCTCACTTGAATGAATTCAATATTATTTTTAGCCAGCTTCAGGCTCAGAAGATGAATTTTGATGTGGAGACTAAGGCAATATTTCTCTTATGTTCATTGCCATCCTCATGGGATACCTTCCGTACAGCTGTAAGTAACTCTGCACCTAGTGGAGTACTGAAATTTGATGATGTTGTGGGTAGCTTGTTGGCTGAGGAGATTATACGAAAGTCTATGGATGGCAACAAGCAGGATGCAGCCTTAAATGTGCAAAGGGGCAAATCACAGTTCAGGGGGAAGTCCCAAGAAAGAGGGAAGTCTCGTAGCAAATCCAGGGCACGGAACATTGAGTGTTACCATTGTGGCAAGAAGGGCCATATGAAAAAGGATTGCTACAAGCTGAAAAGAGAGCAAAAGGATAAGAAAAAGAATGCAAATTGGGGTG
This sequence comes from Dipteris shenzhenensis, assembly GCF_047967505.1. Lineage (NCBI taxonomy): Eukaryota > Viridiplantae > Streptophyta > Polypodiopsida > Gleicheniales > Dipteridaceae > Dipteris > Dipteris shenzhenensis. The sequence continues at coordinate 32,809,876 of NC_141624.1, read as the reverse complement.
CAAATCAAAAGGAAGAGAGTCCAAGGGAGGACAAAGGAAAAGTGAAGATCGAGGAGATCAATGCAGTCACACATGATAGTGACAATGATGTTCTCTTCATGTCTAGTTTATTTGCAGAGTTGCTTACCACTTCAGATGATGCATATTCCCAGGATTGGATTTTGGATTCTGGTGCTTCATTCCATGTTACTCCCCATAGGGAATGGTTCTCCACTTATGACAGTGGAAAGACAGGTTGTGTGCATCTTGGAAATGACTATGCATGTGACATAGTGGGAGCAGGTGACATAAAGTTTTCTTTTGCCAATGGGTCTGCATTTGTTTTGAAACATGTGAGACATGTGCCTAAGCTGACCAAGAGTCTTATTTCAGTGGGTCAGCTAGATGATGCTGGTTTTCACACCACTTTTGGCTTTCAGAGTTGGAAAATTCAGAAGGGCTCTATGCTTTTGGCCAGGGGTGCCAAGTGTGGGACATTGTATCCCTTATATGTATCAGGGGTATTTGATCATGTTGTTGCAATAACCGAGCAGCCAAGCACTTCTTTGTGGCATTGCAGGTTGGGGCACATGAGCTAGAATGGAATGAAACTCTTATGCCGTTTGGGTTATGTACCGCATTTGAGTTTCTCTGATTTTGAATTTTGTGAGCATTGTCTCTATGGGAAGCAGACTAAATCAGCCCATAAAAGAAGGGGAAAGAAAGAGTTTGAAAAGCTTGATTTGGTGCATTCAGACGTATGTGGTCCCATGCCTACACGGTCATTAGGCCGGGCTAAATACTATGTGACATTCATTGATGATGCAACTAGGAAAGTGTGGGCTTATGCTATAGCTCGGAAGAGTGATGTGTTCCAGGTATTTCAGAAATGGCTGGCCTTGGTTGAGAATCAGTCAGGTAGAACGCTTAAATGCCTACGCACTGACAATGGTGGAGAGTATCTCTCTCATGACTTTCAGCAATTCTGTGATACACGTGGGATTAAGAGGGAGCTCACATCCCCTCGTACTCCAGAGCAAAATCCAGTTGCAGAAAAGATGAACTGTACCATTCAAGAAAGGTTGCAATGCATGCTTTCCAATGCAAGTCTTTCTGGTGGTTTTTGGGCTGAGGCAATGAAGACTGCAGTGCATGTGATCAATAGATCACCTAGTAAGAGTTTGGATGGTGGTATTCCTGAAGAGGCATGGAGTGGCAAGAAGCCCTCTTACTCTCATTTGCGTATATTTGGGTGTGAGGCATATGCACATGTGCCAAAAGAGCTTCGAAAGAAGCTAGATCCTAAGTCTAGGAAATGCATCTTTCTGGGTTATGGTGAAAGTGGAGAGATGGGCTATCGTCTCTGGGATCCAGAAGCAAAGAAGATCATACGTAGCCATGATGTGGTCTTCAATGACAAGAAGATGCATAAGGCACCCATGAGGGATGTGGAAATGAGGAGAATCACTTTCCAGGATGTGAATCCACCTGCATATGTTGATAGATAGCAAGGTGTCCATGCACCAAATGTGCAAGAAATGGTACCACCAAGTACTCCCACAGGTATACAATCAAGGGTAGATGACGAATCATCTATTGGTGGAAATGATGAGCCAAATGTGGCTGATATGCAGGTGGGATAGCAAGCTGAAATGCCCTTGAGAAGATCATCTAGAGTGTCTAGACCACCTGATAGGTTTGTTCCAGGGGTAGACTATGTGATGCTTACTGATTGCGGGGAGCCTTCTTGCTACAGAGAGGCTATGATGCGCGAGGATCAACGCAAGTGGGAGTATGCTATGCAATCAGAGATGAGTTCACTTATGAAGAATAAGACTTGGGACTTGGTTTCTTTGCCACATGGAAAGAAAGCATTGCCATGTAAATGGGTCTACAAAATGAAGGTCACAGGTGATGATGTGCCTAGGTACAAGGCCCGTTTGGTTGCTAAAGGGTTCAAACAAGGGAAGGGTGTGGACTTTGATGAGATATTCTCTCCGGTTGTGAAGATGACCACACTTAGATGCATGCTTGGACTAGTGGCAGTAGAGGATATGGAGCTTATGCAGATGGATGTCAAGACAGCTTTCTTGCATGGGGATTTGCATGAGGAAATTTACATGGTGCAGCCGGAAGGCTTTGAAGAAAAGGGCAAAGAGCATTTAGTTTGCAAGCTGAAGAAGAGTCTCTATGGTCTTAAGCAAGCACCTAGAGAATGGTATCAGAAGTTTGATGCTTTCATTCGGTCCCAGGGTTTTAGAAGGAGTGAAATTGATCACTGCCTCTACACTAAAAGGGCTAAGGATAATAGCCTGATAATCCTGGCACTATATGTGGATGATATGCTATTGGCTAGCAAGAATACTTATGAGCTAGATGCATTAAAGGCCAAGTTGCATGAGGCCTTTGATATGAAGGATTTGGGACTTGCAGGTCATATTCTTGGTATGTGCATCACACGTGATCGGAGTAGGAAACTCCTTTGGCTTTCACAAAAAGAGTACGTTACAAAAGTATTGCAGCATTTCAATATGGAGGGGGGGAAGGCAGTGAGTACTCCATTGCCTCCATATGTGAAACTGAGTCACACAGATAGTCCCAAATCAGAGGAGGAAAGGGCCATGATGGCCAAGGTTCCTTATGCATCAGCGGTTGGGAGTCTTATGTATGCTATGATAGCTACTAGACCAGACATTGCATTTGCAGTGGGAGTTGTTAGCCGGTATATGGCTAATCCAGGAAAGAGGCATTGGGAGGCAGTTAAGTGCATCATGAGGTACATGAAGGGTACCAAGGAGATGTGCATCTGCTTTGGTAAAGGAGACATGCGTGTACTTGGGTACACAGATTCAGACTATGCAGGGCATGTGGATAGTAGGAGATCCACTTCTCGTTATGTGTTCACCTTTGCAGGTGGTGCAGTGTCGTGGATGTCTTGTGCACAGAAGTGCGTTGCTTTGTCTACCACAGAGGCTGAGTATGTTGCAGCCACAGAGGGTTGCAAGGAGGCTATATGGCTTGATCGGCTAGTGGGAGATTTGGGGATTCATACAGGTGTACCGACATTGCATAGTGATTCCATGAGTGCTATTCAGCTAGCACAGAATCCGGTCTTTCATGCAAAGACCAAACACATTGAGGTCAGGTACCATTTCATCAGCAGGAAGGTACTTGAGGACAAGCGCATAGAGCTTGTCAAGGTTCATACAGATGATAGCCCTGCAGATATGCTGACGAAGAGTCTACCTAGTTAGCGGTTTGAGTATTGTCGTGTATTGATGGGCATTGGATAGTATGCTCACTAGTTGTTCTCCCTTAAAGGCACATTGTCCTTTAAGTGGGAGGTTGTGGGGGTTAAAGGTCACTGTGCCCTTACCCCAGTTATGTGCAATACTCAAACACATATATAAATGAATGAAAAAGAAGATTAGGGTGGTTCTGCACCCACCAAAACTTGTGGCTCTCTATCTCTCTCTCTCTCCTTCTTCCGTTCTTGCTTCCCTTGAGAGCACTCTCATGACCAAGACCATAGCACTTCAACGTCTCACGATGGATAGATTTGAGTTGAAGTCATAGATGAAAAAGGTTCCTCATAATTGTATTAGAATCTATTTGGCCAACTATGCTCTGTGGACACATAACCGTTGTCCGCACAAAATTCTCTCATTGGGCCACCTCATATCGTAAGGTTTCCTCTCATATCTTAGTCTTCCACTTGTGTGCATGACTGTAATGTGGCTCGGTCTCTTCTTATTAGAACCGATCCAATCTACTCATTATTTCATAGCCCTTTCATGTTTAATGAACATAACCCTTGAGAGCTTTTTGTGAATCTCTCCTTTGTTGTAGGTAGTGCTCAAACTTGGTAGTGAGTTCTCTTGAATTCACTATTAAGGTGGCCTCTCATTGGTCCAAAGGTTGGGATTTGAATGCATAGTCCGTGGTGATTGCTTCTACTTCTCTAAGTAGGTCCATCTACTCCTTGAAAGGTATTTATCTATCGCCTAGGGACTTGATGGATGATGAAGCTAATGAGATCACATTGGAAATTGTTTGTGACCGTAAACTCATTGAGTTTCCATCATCTAGTCACTTGTACGATGCTGCCCAAAGCTATAATCATGTTGGAATAATGTGAGATGCTCAATCAAAGTTATTCATCATCACCCCATGATAAATTTGTCATTCACTAGATAGAAAAAACCCCTCCACTGAATCTCTTTCTCGCTACTATTGAGGAACAATTGAGTAAGCTTTATGATGTGTGTCAAATTCATAAGAGGATAATTGAAGCTCAATAAGATGTTGAGGTTAACACCCCTCAGCCTCCCATCAACCTTATTTGTCAAGTGATGGAACGTGTTGATGGGAAGTTTTTTAGAGATGAGGCAAATAAAAGGCCTTGCCATGGTACCATAGTAGTGCATTTAAAAAATGTGGAAGGTGAAATGGATGGCAGCTAAACTTTTAGTAGAACTTTGATTCACTTTGAGAGAAGTAAGGGTGATGAACTCATGCAACCTCTCTTCTTAAGACGAATTTTCTTTAAGACGTTAAACTCCATGATTACTAGTGAACTAGACATTCTTTTCACTTAGATTGTGCCACTAAACCACATTGAATTGAGGGAGGCTTTTAACATTCCCATAAATATCGAGGAGAATTCATATGATCATCATGATAGGCTTCCAATTGATGGTGACACTAAACACCCCACCAAGTAGCCTATTTACTTAGTGCATCATTGGTTCAAACCCTATTTAGGCCCTAATGGATGGCATTCAATGGTTTCATGGATCTTTTGATATGGAATATTCCTTGAAAAATGTTTTCAACTAGTCAAAAAAATTTCAGCTGACTAAACTAATCTTGATCTTTGAATCCCAAACAAAAAGTACACCTACCAATAGAATCACAATCATCACTTTGACTTCTTCACAATCAGAACCATTACTAGGGCATGACTATGCTTCATTTCCATGCGCATACAATGGCAAATTGCACTTCTCGGATTGAAAGGACAAAGTCTTTGGTACTTGCATCCATAGGTTAGTAGAAAATGTAAGTCTCACAAGAGACGCATACTACAAGAGTGCTATAAATTCACAAAAGTGATCTCATACAACTTGTCTTATTAAGTTTAATGTACTATGTATGATAGGACACTATGACTTAGGAATGATTTGCATTGGCAGGTGCATTGTGAGTGTCGCAATTGCATAATGAAAATTGTGACACTCACTGACATCCTGATATGATATAATTAGTGACATGGATCTAGAATATTACAAGTGAATCACAAAACCATACTTAACTGGTGCACTAAAGATTGCTTTGGAGCTATTCCTTGAAGAATTCCTTTGCCATCTTAATTTTCTCTTGTATATTGAAATACAATTTCACATTTGTCTTTCCAAATGCAAAATGTCTATGACAAGATTCATTTTAAAGATAGTCTAGTTTTTGAGATATGACAAGAACGGTTCCAAAGCAGACTACTTGAAAATGGTAAGATCGACCTCACTAACAGGACATAAAAGGCTTGATATACTAAGATCAGCTATAGCATTTCAATCCTAGGTTACATAGGAAACTTTGAGACTCTAGAACTTCATCAAAAACTCTGATCCCTTTTGCCCAATAACATCACATGTAATAATTGAGTACTTGGTATTGCCTTTAACTTGTCAAATTAACAACATTGAATGACCTATGATCTTTAAATGAGTGATTTAAACCCTAGTTGCTATCCAAAGTCTTCCAATCTAGGACCTCCAATTGCTCATATTGTTTTGTATTGTTAAAACCAACACATCTCACACTATGATATTCCTCCCTATTGTAGTACAAAGAACAATCCTAATCTATCCTTCATTTTACAATTCCTTAGCTCCATCGAACAACTATACTACCTCATAATGTGACAAATACCAATGGTTAGCATAAAAACATCAAATAATTGAATCTTTTTTTTTCTAAGAAAGAGGGTATTTTATTTGTGATATGAACAAGACAACAATGCCTTTACAATGGCACTTTGGCCCATGATTCCAAAAGGCCAAAAGGACCATTGATCCCAAAAACTAGCAAAAACTAGTTGTAAAGGAGACTCAAGTCACAAGATCTACTACACAACATATAAGTTTTCAAGCCAAATGGGATAATCCCTTCATTCATGCTTGGGTAGGGACCTAAAAATGGTATCTAGATGCTTGTATTGTTTTTGAAGCATGCCATGAGCAGATTCAAAATATCTTTGGTAACAAGTACGTGAGCACGGGCCACCAACCTGATTTTGTATTCTAATCAATGAACGCATCACACTCTTTCATCATTGATCTTTTGTTGCTCCTACAGTCACCCACCAATTCATCATTAGTGGCACAACATCAAACAAAGACTTAATTAAAACCATATAATTTCATGAAGCCAAATGAGCCATAATATTTGACTTCTCATGATCTTCCATTCCCTTGCAATCTAAAGGGTTTGTCTCCCAAAAGAGCCATGTTATAGGCAAGGTGTGAGCAACCATGAATCTATCAAGACTTGGTCTAGATCCCAATAGAGAACCTACAGTTAAGAAATAATTGAGCACTATTCTTTAAGGCATTGTAACAACAATGGCAAGTTGGAGGCCCTTGACTAATAAACAGCCATAGTCCCTGTCCAATAGCCTTATGAATAATTAGCCATAACAAAACATGGCTACTTTTTAGGTAAATTCTTGTCCCATATTTTTGTAAATCTATACCTCCATAGCTTCATGTCGTCTCTCCTTAGCCATTTTTTATTTAACAAATCACAAATTTTCTTATGGTTGAACATGATGGGGACTGGGAGTAAGTGTTTCTAATCCTTCCAATGGAATTTGTGCAAGGCCTCATTCTATCTACCCTCCATCTAACCCAGGGAATACCTATTCTAGATTTGCATCTTTGTTTTAATAAAGAGAATTTCAAACTTGTTCACTTTGTATTTTTGCACTACTCTGTCTGAGAGCCAACATTGATCCCTTCTATTCCACAACTCTTCCCAAAGGCATATGCCATTCTTGTTCATATAACATGTTACATGTTTCAGATCCCCATCCTACAGCCTCTTTTTTTTTCATATTATTGAGAATGAATAGAATCCTTAGATGTGAAAGTGCCAATTTTTCTAGTGCAGCACTTCCAAATACTAAAGTTTCTTAACTATTTATCACCCTTTTCACATGGCTCTCTACAATACCAAGCCTGTATTAATACATGGATTATTGCCAAAAAAATTGGATATGACTATAATTCTTCTAGATTTACATCTAGCAAGCCTAGTATGATTAAAATGCCTCCTTAGAGGATGGAGCCTTCAGCCTTGTGTTGGAAATCTTTTATGACCCACTTATCCAACCATGAAGTGAGCAAGAAACTAATCTAAATCGAAACTCCCCACCCCTCCTTTGGGCTTGGGCAGTGTGCAAACCTTGTCTTCTTGGGATGGAGGGCTAGGGCTGAAGACCTTGTCATCTACGTAGCTTTTTCTTAATCTTTTCAACTACCCACTCCCAATGTGCCTTCATTGAGCATTGAAATCCTATTGGAATCCACCAACAACTTGGAAGGAACCCCTTTTGGATTCTTTACACTCTTGAGTTTTCAAAAACTGAGGACGTGGACCTTAATGCATATACACTTGTCTTACAATGATTCAGTGGGGATCTTGAGGCTAGGCAAAAAATATTCAAGAAATACAATATCCCCCCGATTGTCCCTTCATGATTAAGAGAAGTAATAATTGGCATCATCTATGAACTATTGATAGATCACCTCTCTACCATTAGGTACCTAGATGCCCTTTACCTCTCCATAATCATCCCCATCCTGTATTAACCAACCCAAAGCATTTGTAGCAATGGCAAATAGAAGGGGGGACAAAGGACAACCCTACCTTATGGATCTCTTTAATGCAAAGGGGTTAGAGTACAAACCATTAACCGCAACTTGGCCATGGGAGGCTTCACAAGAGAAAGATATTGTAAGGGAGGTTCTTGATCATTTTTAAAAGCAATTAGGGGAGTAAGAAGTCCTCAGTACTACAAAATTAATACTAGAGAAAGGTGTAGTTAGGTGAGACCAAAGGGAATTCCCAGTTTTAATGCAAACTTTTTGGATAAACCTATTGCTTTGGAAGAGTAAAAAGAAGCTGCTAATTCAGTGGTCCCAAAGAAGACTCTAGAGGAAGATGGCATTCTAGTAGACATATACCTCTCATTTTGGGAAACACTAGGCCCAAGGCTATTGGACCTTTGGGAAGAGACCATCCTTCAGGGATATCTAGATTTGAGAGTTAATATTAGTATGGTTAGATCAATGCTGAAGGTGGTCAAAGGGAGCTCATATCCAATTGCTAACCTCACACAATGTTGGACATGAGTTATAACCAAGGCATTAGCCTTGAAACTCAAGATAAAAGACCAGAAGGTTTCATCAAAGGCAAGAACACCATGGAAGCCATAATAATAGTGTGGGAAGGGATAAAATTAGGGGAGAAGAGGGACAAGGCATTTGCTTCATGAAGATTGATTTTGTTAAGGTATATGATAGGATGGCCTACCCCCCAATCACATTGGTAAATTAAAAGTTGTTTGCATTTGCACCTCCCTCTCTTTGACCTTCACCTCTCTCAAAACTATATGCCCTTCCTCTAAGATGTCATCCTCCATACCATAGGAAAACTTATGGAATTCCCATAGGAGTAGGGGGATCTCACTCTTGGTCACATATTTGTGTACACACCTTTATGACTTTTTTGCAAAACATTCCACCCATTATACTAAATCCGTGTGCCTAGATTACTAACATAGGCTTTTGACTATCGTCATACCCTTTTAATTTCTTTCAAAATCCTATCAATCTTGAATAAATATTCATTGGTCCAATTTGGCTCGTCTCCACTCGATTTCATGGAGGCCAATTGCTCCGTAAATTCATCAATTATTGGGTCATCACCAATCACCCAACGATCTTGTATTTGCTATAATCGCGGCAATTTTGTTCCCAATTCATGATTCAATTATTTTAGAATTACTATCCATTTCATCAATATATCTGGAGACTTTAGTTTTTTCATCATTCACTTCAAGGCCTCAATTTTAACAAAGAAAATGGTCTTTGATTTCAAGATATAATGTTGCAATTTTTTAGTGAAATAGATTATGAAAAGACAATATCTCAGCTCAAGCTTAATGCATCTCAATATGTAAAATCTTTTGACCATAAAAACTATAGGATGATACATCTTTGGGTCATGGTACTAGCCTAATTATCATGTAATTTTTTGTGGCCCTACTACTATGAACATGAAGAATTTAACACAATAATCTACCAGAACTAAAATGGGTACTTTTCCTAGCTTTAATCTGAGCTCTTCAAAAACTCAATCATGTCCTTTTACCCTATTGAACTCCTCATTCCTCTTAAACAACTAGGTAAGGTAATTGGGTCACACCACATGGAGTATGCAACTCCCTTAGTCTCTCAACCTTCTCAATTGCAATTCCCCCTATAGATAATAGCATTCCCCAAAAACATATCAATACATGCACTTCTTGGGATTTAGTGCAATACAATGATATTGAGAGTTTATGAACACACTGCATAGACTATCGATGTGATTCGAGGGAGTAGTAACTAGCATCAGGTCATCCATGAAAAAAATTTAGATCATTATACTCACAAAATAATCGTTCATGAACCTTTGGTAGGTTCCTAGAGCATTTTGCAACTTGAAAGTTTTGACATGCTCCCAAAGACTCCAAAGATGGAGGTAGATGTTTTTTAAAGCTTATCTTGGGTGCCACTGTTATCTTGTTATACCCTGCTATACGATCCATGAAATTGTGTACCTCATTTCTAGTAGCTAGATGACCAAATATATAATCGATAAAAGGTAGAGGTTACAAATTTAGCACTGTCACCTTTTTTAAATTCCTATAATTGACACATACTTTTACTGCAATTGACCTCTTCTTAGAGACTACTACATTTGGAAATCACAATTTTGATACCTTATTGGAAAAATGAGTCCAACCTCCAAAGGCTACATTATGTTAGCATAGCATAATGGTTTGAAGCTTGTCGGCCAACCTTCGGCAAGTCTATCAAACTAGTTTTGCATTAGGATTCAAGGGAATCTCATGCACCACCCTCAATACATGAGATCTTTATAAGTCCAAGAAAAGAAATCTACAAATTCCTTGCATAGCATTATGAGTTGTCCTTGCATAATGGAGTCCAAATGTGCTCCTATTTGAATGTTCCTCACCCCTTTAGATTGAGGGTCCTCACATCTACTTCTCTTACAATGGGGTATTTATCCTTGGGTACATTGAAAGACATTTCTTCCATCTCATTCTTGAAGATTTTGTAAACATCACCCAAACCAGATTCACTTGTTGTGAATTTTGAATCATCATCGGTTGTTGATCTGTAATCCATCTCAAATAGTTATGCTCGTATGAGAGTGATGCTTTAGGCTAAGTACCAATTACAATTAAATCATTTCCTTGCCCCAAGATTATTAAGTTTCGTATGGGAATGTCTATTTAGTAGCATATTGTAATGATCCAAGGTCTCCTAGGCAATTATCGATTTTTGATGTGGACGTTGCATTCACTACTTTTCCCTTAGAAATTGTGAGAACTTTAGCTCCAAATCCAGCTTTTCCCTTAGAAATCTTGTGAGCTTTAGGATTGAATTATGGTGGTTGCATCATACAGCGTCTTTCTACAATTTTCTTACTTGTGTTTAGCCTTCGCACAACAAGTATACATAACTTTGTGGCATTCATATCTATCAACGGCAGGGGTTGATAGAAGAACAATCCCCACTTTTGGATCAATACACACTATTGATCTTAAAACGATGAAAGTTCATGATACCGAATACCTTTTGTAAAACCCGGCATGCAATCAAAATCAATCGGCTGCACAGACTGCGCAGCTAAGGCGCTGACACACACACCACATGCGTCTCTGACACAGACCATTAGTGCAAAATAAGCTGCATCGTTAGATCAAACTTAGATCTAATGGTTATAAAGACTCACCCTTTTATCGCCTGAAAAATTATCCTATGGCTCACAAATAGTGCTTTTTGTGTGCCAGTGGATGTGATTGCTCATCGTGCGACTAGAAAAACTTGATAGTGCCCACCCTTCGATCGATTTCAAGCTTCTTTCAATGCATGACATGTGTCTCGCTCTCTCCCCCCTATGTTGATGGTTAGGAATCGCCTTTACTTATTTCCTACCAGTAAAGAGCCACCCGACGTCAATTTCCTATTCCGTAATGCCTGTGCTTTTTGAGAAAATTCACATCATGATTAATAGTGAACTGCACATACTCTTCACTCATCTCACACCTTTAAGTTGCATTGAGCTAAGGGAGTCTTTTAAGGTTCCCCTAAATATACAAGCAAATCCAACGTGTGCCAGGTCTCCAAGCAAGGGTGGCACTAAATGCCTTGCAAATTGGCCTCTTCACTTGATGCAACACTAGTTCAAACCTTGTTTTCCTCACTATTCAGAATCTTTTTATACAGAACTCATTTTCAACACTGCACATAGCCTCAAGCGCTAACAAGGTAACTTTGTCTCCACTCATTAGATGCAAATGTCTCTTTGGGTCTTGACATAGCCATAGCACACTACATGCATTGATGTTACATTTTGAAGGACTAATGTGCTCAACACTCACATAATACTCTGCATTGATCACTAGTGACTTCAACATAGATATGATCAGAATTCAAAAGCCAAAGAATAACATTGTAGCTCTATGAGCAACATCACATAGAGTAATAAACCAAAGCCCCTACAATGTAGTAGAACTATCAAATTGATCGTGCTTGAAGAAATGTAGCATTACATAGCAAGGCTATATTGTAAAAAAACTATAGCTTATTGCTTTAATCCATAACCTTGCTTGCAGAGCATTTCAACTATCTTTGCAAGTGTTCGCTTTTGTGCAAATTTTATATTTGTAGTGTTCTAGGTTCAAAAAGATTGTTACACTAGGTAGTATTCACTTTCCATTTATTAGATTTGCTCCTAATTGATAGTGTTATGTTTCAGCTTATTTCATCTAAACGTGATCAATTCCATTCATGTTGCTGTCCATCTCCTTTGCTATCATGTTTTTAATTCTAGGAAAATGCTTAAGTGCCTTGCTGGGAAGCACAAAAAACAGTTGGTGAGACCTTGCTATACATTTACACATGTGCAGTGAACAAATATTATTATTGCTTTATTTATATCTAAAGAAGAGGGGATAAAACCATCAAAGATAAGGATGAAAAGGGTGATAAGGTTCTACTATAACTTTGCTTTATAAAAATTCTCCTTTTTCCCATAAATCCAACCTCTACCTGTTAGTGTAATAAATTATAATCCAAAATCGTACCTCTGCACACAATTCATAGGAAGAGGGTCTAGATCAGAACAAATCATAACATCCCACAAGCAGCTCATAGAGGATATTCATAGGTATAACATGCCTTTCCTGAAAAGTTATAGGTGAAATCACCAGCAATCGTTCCAAATTATTTGTCTATACCACAAAGTAATGTTTGGGAGAATCTACACTACACCTTTTTTATGTTTCCATACTTATATGCTTCCATGGTAAGTTTGAAAGCATTGAACTCACAAACAATACTTTAAACACTTGGTTTCTTATAGGATGGTATTGCCATTCATTCCCCCCCTTGGGCGAGGTGTATGTTTGTATTTTCTTATAGTTGTCAAGTCCTCATCACTAACTCACATAATGTTGGGAAACATGTGCAACCTACTTTGATGATGCTACCACCTTACCATCTCTTCCTATGATACAAGTCACATGGATCATCATGTTCTTATTACAACTTCGTTATTTTTTAAAATGCTCCAAACACCCTAACATCATATCAATTATTGCAAGCCACTTCATTGCCATTACAAATTTATATTCACAGGTTATACCACATGAGAGGTAGAGGTTCCTTCCATCCTTTAAAATACTCCTCACATAACACGCCTTCTCACAAATCTCCTTTCGGAGTGGATCGCCGGCATACATCTCTTCTTCAAATTTTGATAGTTCAAGAGACAAGGGCATAATTAGTAGGAAGAGGACCCAACAAACCAAGTGTTACTTCATGGACAAAATTAGACTACGATACACAAGCCCATAAAAAAGGTTTCGCTTTCAACGATATAATTGCCTCCTAGGAAAGGGTATCATTATAGATTATCATGCACTTTCCTACTAGCGGATCATGTGTGCCCATAAACTGAAAACCTTATGGCTTGATTTGTGTACTCCTTGATTTAATTGAAAGGCTAATACATGGACACATTTGGATTCAAATGCATTGGCATCTTATTACCCATGTAGAAATGGAGTGAGTCAATCAAACACAAATAAAGCTTGTGCAACTTCCAATGGCCCTTAGCTTCTCTAAGACACTAAGTACCTTTTTATTTTTTCTTAACATTGCTTCTTTTGATTTTGATACCAATAGCTAAAGCCACCAAAGACCATGGTTGATTCGATGACCTTCTTGAAACAACTTTTTCTATGCCTATACTGGAAAAGCAAAAAAGAAAAGAAAAGAAGAAAACTACATATGGAGAATCCATGTGTACGATTGCCGTATTGGACTTGATGGACCTTAAACATGCTCTTTTTCAACATCTTCAAACTAGGTCATGATGCTTGTATGAGTTGAAATGGCATGCAATGTCAATTAAACTATATAAGGTAAGGTAGCATGAATTTCTTAAGAGGAAACATAATGGTGGCCCAACTCTGTTAGGGTAATGCAAAGGTTACCTCTAGTACTCTTGAATTTGAAGTGGAGTAGCTATCTGGATGTGAGTTCAAGTGTACTTGTCATTATAACTAGAATGGTCAGGAGATAGTAACTTTCAAGCTGCCATGTTTGTGATCATGGAATTGGCAACACAATATTGTTGATAGACAAATCCCTTGAGCTCAATGCTAGCATTTTAACTAATTTGTATCCTTAAAATGTAATTATTGCAAGAAAAATCAAGACACTAATCCTTGGATGGTGATTTTCATTGATCTTGGGTTGATAGATCACATTTGCAAACATGATAATAATCCCTCCATTTTATCCACATGTTATAGCGTAGCGTATGCATAAGGTAATTGATTTTGTATCTCAAGCAAGGAGTTAGGATAAAGGCTGGTGTTGACAAGCAAATGATTGGCTATAATAATATATGTCCAAATGGACATTGGCAAATGATTGGCTAGAACAATTACATTTAAAAAGCTATGGATTCAACAGGCCCAAATGAAAAGCAGGAGAGATTAAAAATGTTAACCCACCAAAATGTTACCAAAATAGAGCACATCCAAAGTAGCTTTACTACTCTCAAAATCACTACCTCTCCTCACATGACCTTGCTTAAATATATTGCAACATATTAAGGGCATATCAACTTCCCCTTTCCTCCCCCCTCTTCCTTGCCCCTACAAAGAGAAAATCTATTTAAGAGTGGTTTCGTTGAGGGACGCTCATTAGACTAGATGAGCTTGGAGAGGTCATCACTCGCTTTGTTCCATTTGGAAGCTTTGTTTAGGAAGGAAAGGCCCACATTTGGTCAAAACATTGCCACCAAAAGGAGGCAATGGTATCTTAGGTTGCATCCCCATGTCAAGCTTCAATAGGGGTGTTACTTCATATTAACCTTGATTCATCCTTTAAAACAAAGCCAAGACAACTCTTACTTTAAACACCTTGCCACTTAACATTTTGATTTGTAGGCCAATTTTTGGATCAACACTTGGTCAACTTACATTTTTTCTATTAGGTGATAAGACATTGGAGACTACTTTATTCCCACCCCAAAATTTGATATCTCGAATTAGATTTCCTATTTGCAAGTATAGATAAGCACAACTTTAATACAACGTGTTTTTCTCTCTTGTAACTGTAGTTCAATGTTGAGTCCTCAGCATTCTAAATTGGATGTTGGCATTTCTTACTTGCAATTTTAGATATGCACTACCTTGAATACAGCATGTTTTTATGTCACTCTAATAGTTGTAGTTCAAGGTTGAGTACTGAGGCATCCCTAATCATTTTTTCGTACAGGCATTCTATCACCTCATGTTTGAAGCAGCTCCTTCCCATTCCTATCATCAGGTCAAGCTCTTCCTAGTTTGCCAAATTTGAAATACCTTGACTTTATTAAGAAACGGAACCAAGCCTGCAAACCTGTGATTGCATCTCCTTGCTGTTGTGTTGCCCAATAACAAAATAATTCTATGCTCTCTGCTAGTTATGGTGACAAGCCATTAGCTGTTGTGATAGCTGGTTCTGGTTGGTGGTGCACCCAATGACAAGACACTCCATGACTTTCACATTCTCTCTACTAGTTCTCGTGACAGTGGTTAGCTGTCACCCACACAAAACTCGGTTCTTCTACCCAATGAGGGTTTAATGGGCACATTTCCACACAGCCTCATCACTTCTGCCTTTCCCTACTGTGGTGGCAGTGCTTTTGAACTTCTAGACGTTGAGCTAACAGGCATTGTGATTATTCAAGTGATAAAAGATTATCATTTCAACCAAGAAAAAAACTAGCAGACCTTCCAACTACATGGAAATTGAGTACTGGGGAAATCTCGAAGACTACCATCTGGCTTCACGCCCAATTTATCATATGATCAGCATCAAATTGTGTTGCAAGAAGTCTACTGACTACATTTGTTGCTCTTGTGATTTGATGTGTGCTAGCAAGAAGATTGTCTTAAATGTTGATGAAAGAAAGGAAAGAAAAATACATTCAAGCTTTAAATACATACAATGAAACCACTTTGACCTCTGTAAAACTTAATATGACCAAAAGAGGACGGAAAATTGACAATCATAACAAATAATTATCGATATCTTCCCTGTGAGGGGAGGCAAGGCAATGGCATATCAGCCAATTTTGCTTCATACTCAAGCCAGACTTGAAATCTCTGCATTTCTGACAATATACAGAACTGTCCATATTCATATATAATGTAAGGGAGCACAATGGACATTTTCCCTCCAGGATCAGAATCAGGCATAGATCCAGCTTAAATATGGATTAAGATTCACTGAAGCCCCTCAACTAAAGGTGTTATAAAAAGGAGCAGGCCATGGGTCCTCTAGGTTTTAAGGGGTGCCTTCTTTTCCCTGTCAGATATTCGTGCAGGACCGGTTGAGTGTGATTTGAATCTGCCCCTTCCTCCATCCTCCTCTTTTTCCTGTTCAAAATTGTCCACATTATGATGCTTACAAGTGAAGCAACACAGATGGGGCGAAAAGGAGAGGCATCACTCACCTTCTTCTTTACAATTTGAACCACATCCTCGTCGTTAAGGATATGAGAAATCCCACATCGTTGTGGATAGTGCTTTGAACTAGTACCCCAGATCAGCACATACTTCACATCCTTCAGTAAATTTCTGTGTATGTGGTTACAAAAGTCCTCCACTGAGCAGCCACCTCTGTCCTAAGGAAGCAAGAAAAGATGAGGTCAAAATCTTTTACTTCAATGCCAACAAAGTGGGCATGACCTGGAAATGCACATCTCACAGAGAATGCCATAAAGAGGGCATGCCATCAACTATGCCTAAGAAATGCACATCTCACAAGAATGGTGCACCATTATGAAAAACCACAGATCACTACCAGTTCAGTAGAGAACACAAACAATTGGGAGACATCTGAGAAATGTAATTACAGTTGATAAGACGACTGGCTCCGAGAAATCAGGCTGTTGGCCTTGAGGCTTTGTGTATACTCGAACAAGGCCCATCTGCTCCCACATTTTTGCCAACAGTCTATCTAGGTTCAACTATAAAGTTCAAATAAAAAATAAACAGATGGACATGAGTTGAGAACATGAGGGAAACTATCACCACCTTATTGTAACTGTCATTGAAACATATGACTGCCTTCAAACATTGATCTTAATATTCTGATTGGAGCAATAAAAAAGTAGTTCTGTCACAAACCTTGAGATTACAACTTATAACTATGGAATTTGGTTGACGGGCTAATCTGTCCACATCATCAATACCAACCACATCAATCTTATTGTAGACATAAACGCATTTAATGTACTTTCGGTTCCCCTCAATAACATCAATAAAATCGTCAACGGTGGCGTCCTCTTTGAATAAAACCTGCATTAAAAAAGCATTCAGCCTCCAACTCATCAAAAACACAACATATGATATCACACAAGCAAACCAGTAAACAAGATCTCAAGGTTATGCAAGGTACAAAACGATCTTGATTCTCAAAATGTCAATAACTATGACATGAAAGCATGCTCACCTCTGCATTATGAACCTTGGCTTTTATAAAATACTCACCTCTGCATTGTGAATCTTGTACTCGTGCAGTATCTGGTAGCAGAGCTTTTCATCCACATTTGTGAGAGGTAATGTACTGTTGAACGAAATCCCACCAGTTTTTTTCTTTTTAAAATAGATCTAGAGAAAGAACCATGAAAAAGCCAACAGGAAAAAAGGTTAATAGACCCTCATCCATCTGCAGTAAAGATAAACATAATTACATGTGAATGCAAACATACATGAGCAAAAACAAACTTATAGGAGTCAGACCTGGGGAGGCCTTTTATTGAGTCGCAATCCCACTGCTTCCAACTCGTTTGTTAAAATCTGTCTATGACCCTCACTCTGTGATTCAAAAAGAAAGTAAAATGACAAAGGGCTTTTGGTCCTTGGCATCTTTCATGATTCGTTCAGATTACTTCATCAAATGAGAGAAACCAGAGAAAAAAACCAACATAGCAAAAAATACCCACAAGAGATAGGACACAGGCCATTGCAATTCTAAATATGAAATGATCACTTTGACTTAGTTTTTGTTCCAGTATGTTAAATATCTTCAGTTTAGTAAATATACAATACAAGGTAACGGAGAGTTTTGCACTTTAGAGGGTAACGGAGATTATTGGAAGAAAAAGAACCTTACCCAAGCTCCCACCAAAATTCTGAGCTGAAATGGAAAAGAGTACAGCATAGAAGAAGTATATAACATTAGTAATCAGGGGTTCTGTAACTGTGTAACTATAAAGTCCTGCGCATAATCAATTTATGTTTACGGTTTTCTTATCTATGCCTCTGGTACAAATGAGGAAACACTGTAGAGGTCCTCATGTCTACCAACTAACCGATGCCATAGTGTCTGTTAGTAAATCGGGACCACCTCCAGCTCATCCTAATCCATCCCAGACCTTCACTGAGCATCAGTCTTGGACGAGCTGAGTAGTTCATGTGACCCAGACTCGTGCAGCAACATTCTGTCAGATCCCTACATCAGTGTGGAGTATTCCTAGTTCATGTGCTTGTAGTCTTGTAAATATACTTATTGTGAGGAGGCACATGACAATTTGGCTAGAATCTGGGTCAGCATGAAGTGTTGGGATTATTGTGGTCGCCTCTCCACCTGTGAGCCCTCAAAAGAGAGGACATGGGGGAGGTGAACCAGCAGAATGGTTGGGTTCCGAGAGAGGCCATGTGGGAAGATCTGGGGAGAGCCACATGGGCAGATCAGGGAGTGCAGGCAGCCTACCATGTAAGCGGGCTAAATACCCTATCAATAGGCCCCCAGGAGGGGGCAGTCATCCATTCACTGCATGCCTTATATTGGCTTCATATCAGAGCATCAGGGAGGAATCGAGGTCATTCTGGACTTGTTTATGTGCTGTATCCAGAGCAACAGGAAGGCCAGAAGCAGGGGAGCAAGCAGGCTGACAGGGTTTTAAAGGTGCCAGGAGGAGGTAGAAGAAAGTTCTGAGCTGCCAGGGTTCCACATCTAGGCAGTACCCTATATGCTACATGGTGGCACAGTGAGCACACCTTTTGTACCAGGTTTTGTCCGTCTTTGGAGGAATCTACTTTACATACCTTACTGTTCTACTCTACTGGTCCTTGTTCAAGATCTCCATTTCTGATTTCTAACAGGAAGCATATGCAGGAAGGGATACACACAGGTTCAAGCTTGAAGGGCTTGCTTAAGGAAACCTGTGGTTCCACGGATGGTGCAACATAGTGATATCAGAGCAAATCTGACTAAATAACAGAGGCAATTGGCAAGCTTTCAAAGCAATCAGGCACATACAGCCAAATGGCAGCAGATAAGCAGTGTGAGATGCCAAGCAAGTTGGCCCGCAAATTTGTAGCCAACGGTGTCCAATTTACTTTTATTGGCCAAACTAGGCTGGCTAACCAGTTAATGAGTACGGGATACAAGCATTATGGGGGACAACTACCAAGAGGGACCCAAGCTTCAATCAATGCAGCATAGCATGACAAAGCTAACATTTTTGCAAAGAGTTGTTAGAGAGGTAACAAAGCAAGCATATACAGAAGCTGTTCAGACCTAACCATGTATTGGGTTTAGAAATACAGCTCTTGGCGTATTTAAACATGGCCAAGGATAAAATTATATTCAGAGCACATTTATCGTCCAAGGCTCAGCTATAAACGTGTTTCATGTGAACAATAGATACGCCAGGAAAAAATATTACTGCTGAGTAAGTCAAAGAGATCTTAGCTAGCACTGATGCATGACATCTGAGGTCTTTGCTGAATGCTATCATAAAGACCTAAAATTTCCCCCAACACAGTCACGTTTGATTAGTTTGCTTAAGACCATTAACTTCTACATGTCTTCTACAAACATCCAATTTACTGTACCTATAATGTCCACAAATCAAGCAGCTGTTAAGTATTATTTACATTGCCTGAAAGACATGTACCTTAGAAGCATCAAGGACCATCAACACCAAATCAGAAGATTTCGCCACTGCAATAACCTGCCAAGGTAACACAGCATAAGAAAGACTCTCTCTCTCTCTCTCTCTCCAGACAACTAGCAGAAAGCGGGGCAGACACATGGTATGCACATATATCCACATGGTATTCAGATGGACAGGCTTCCCCCCTTTCAGTACAGTATGGATGCACCTCCTGAGTCGATCCCACGAGATGAGATTAACCGTATCATACGGTTAGATTAACCGTATCATACGATTAGATCTCCTCCAGCTCCATACATCTCAGACTTTGGACCGGGGGGGGGGGGGTCAAGAGCTCCCCACCAAGAACCAGTTCTATCATGACCCAGTTCTACCCTGAGGGTATCGCGAAGGAGGGATTCATCATCAGACCCCGGTATCTCGAGGACAAAGGAGTCTCACATGCACTGAGGATTGCCATTGGACAGATGCGGGTTTCATCCCATCAGCAGAGGATTAAGGCGGGGAGAGCAGCAGGTATACCCACTGAGCAGTGGATCTGTATACTATGCACATTGGGAGTGGTTGAGACAGAGGAGCATTTTCTTTGTTCTTGCCCAGCTTACTTGAGATCCAGGGACGAGACCACTCTCTCTACCAGGAGGGGAGCACTAATCCACTTCCATGACCAGGTCTGCATTGGGCTCTATCTACTTGAGATGCGCCAACACAGGGAGACACTACTACGACAGCTTAGAGAGCAGCAAGAGACAACCAGACCACAAGATACAGAGGCTGACCGAGCACAGCGACACGTCACAAAGCATTTGAGTCAGGTCCAAGGTACAGCGGGGTGGAGGAGGAGGAGCTAGCTGATAGCAGGCAATTTGGATCAGTCGAGAGAGCCGACACAGTGTTGCTGAGAGAGAGAGAGAGAGACGCTAAGACCACTCGCGACACGGAGAGCGACTAGATTACACTCTATTGAGGTCTGGCCTATCACACCTTTCCTCAAGGGAGGCACCTGAGACGAGGCGTCACTCTGAACATAGCCCAATGATATCAAAGATCGAGGAGACCACGCCTCCTCCCCCCACCACAATGTGGGAAAGCCCGACAAACGCAGATCTGAGATATTTTTACCGCTCACAGACGAGCCACCATGGCGCCGGGCTTCAGTTCCTAAGTCCCAGCTCTCAGTCTGCTTCAGTATATATTTGATTTTTGCTCGAGCTATTGAGCTTTTATAGTACTCAGCAAGGGCCCTAGTGCACCCTTTGCTCCAGCCTATTGAGGCTTGTATAAATTTTTGTACTTTGTCCCATAGGCCCACGAGGCCTCCTACGAACTTTGATACATCTTTCTTTCTTTCTTTCTCTCTCAATTCATCATCAAATAGTACAGGCAGAGTTCATCGTGACAACACTCCAGATTGATGCCATCTTTCAGGCAGTAACATATCTTCACAGAGGTTTGGGCTTTGCATAGTTGGAGACGACCAACGTTGGCACTAGAGTCATCTAGACGGCTAACTTAGAGAGAAGTTAGTATGGCCTGGTGTGCACGCATATCAAGATGGTTTGTGAGTCAGGGTATTCAAATGGACCCACTCCCCCCCTTCCAGTACAGCTTAGATACCCATCATACGATTGGGGGGGCAGGTGGGCGGGCCAAGAGTTCCCCACCAAGATCAAGTTCTATCACGTCCACTTCATCAGACCTCAATACCTGGATGATAGAGTCTCACACGCATTGAGGATAGCCATTGGAAAGATGTGGGACTTGTCCCATCAGCTGAGGATTGAGGCACGGAGAGCCGCAAGCACACCCAGAGAGCAGCAGATCTACAGACTATGCACATTGAAGGAGATGGAGATAGAGGAGCACTTCCTATGTACTTGCCGGGTCTATTATGAGATCCGTGGACGATACCACTGTCTCTTTCAGGAAGGATATGGTTTTGGGCCTCTCTCTTGGCCGGTCCACTTTCATGACCAGGTTTGTGTCGGTGTCTATCTGTTGAGATGAGGTGACACAGAGAGACCCTACTGAGGTAGATGAGACAGCAAGAGGTGACAATGCTGCAGGAGATAGAGATAGAGCGAGCACAATGACTTGTCACATATTTCTATGCAGTTGAGTCAACCGCATGGCATAGCAAAGTGGAGGCGCTAGCTTTTTTTTAATATAGAGGAGGAGGAGCTAGCTGATATAAGGGTACAGTGGATCATTAGGAAGAGATGACGTGGGGCTGCGGAGCCAGAGACACAAACCACGCACAATGCAGAGCACGATGGAAGTTCAGCCCATATCAGCCCCGCTTAGAGGAGACCGCCAGAGTCAAGTTGTCACTCTCAATATGGCTCACCGGATACAGAGATCATGGCAACCACACCCCCCACCACCACAACGTGAGATGACCTGACTGAGAGAGATACACGATGTATTAGGTTTGAGTTCTTGGTATAGCACTCAGCAAGGGCCTCAGCAAGCCCTTTGCCTCACGCATAGCGGCTTGTATGAGTTACTTTTCTTGGTTGTACCTTGTCTCATAAGACCGCGAGGCCTCCCCAAGACATTAGTACATCTTTTTGTATTCCTTTATATGATAGTGTAGTAGGAAAGTTCAAACACATCTCAAAGTATACACATACTGGCACCACGATTACACAGTATGGGAGACACCTATAGGACATGTGCACCACACATTAGATTATCGTGTAAAATGTGGTTTGCAAAGATGGCCAGGATCAAAGAGATGAGGTGGTAACAGTGTGGGAGACTATGTCATGGGGTCTCCTGCCTTCACCTCACAAATGTCTGACCTCAAAGTTCACCACCTCATACCAAGAGTTGATCACTCACCTATCCTTCACCCTGTAACTATCCCCACCCAACCAAACCTCCTTCACAGTCACTAACTCAACATACCACGCCTAGACCACAACTTCTTGTAGCTCGCTCTCTCTGCAAATATAGACAAGCAAACCCATTCTAGACACTAAAGCCTAATTTCTCACTCATTCCATTTGCTTAGCTACACAATATTGATTTCCTTGCACAGTCAAGTCCATGAGAAAGCCACCAAGGGAATGGTTCATACAATGAAGAGTGCAAAGAGCATAGGCAAGCTGGTATACAGAGACAAACAAGGCATCCAAACAAAGAATAACTAATTGGAAAGGGAAGGTAAGATCAACATGTTCGTTCTAGTCAAAGCCATCCTCGCCCCCTATTCGTTCTAGTCATAGCCGTCCTCGCCCTTGTTCGTTCTAGCCATATCCATCCTTGCCACTGTTCGTTCTAGTCTCAGCCATCCTCACCCCAATTTGTTCTAATCATAGCCATCCTCGCCCCAGTTCATTCTAATCATAACCATCCTCGCCCCTAGCTTGCCTACAATTCCCTCTCTTTCAGTACAATTTCCAATGTAGGTCTTTCTGAAGGAGGATGAAACCAAGCACCCATTCCTTCTAGTTTCAATCACCTTGAGATTCCCTAGCCTCCCAAAGACTACAAGGATATCCTCTTATTGATTGATACCCACTTGGCAATATTCTAGAGACCCCCCCAACCACAACTTTGGTTTTGATGGGTGACGGGTCCCAAAGCTGCATTCAATTGTAAAGGATTCAAAGGCCTTCCTAGCAGAGATCATATGGAGGCATTGACTGGAGAAGATCTTTGTGATCAAGCAGAGGTTGCACACTGGCTAGGGCGGAGTATAGGCAAGTTGGCCAAGTTCTTACCCTAATTTACTAGATTATTGATAGGACATACCACCGTAAGGAAGTGTGTGAGACAAACCTCATCTACCGACCCAACAAGAGCTGCAAAGGATACCCACTTATTAGTTAACAAAGGATGTTATAGAAGTGGACCCCTGAAGATTTTCATACCTTCCAAAGGGGTTTCTTTTTTTACCTTGTAAATTAATTCTTAACCCCTTGTTTTGGAGACCAACCCTCCCTAGATCAGATGCACAGAGAGCCTAGCCCCCCCCCTGGACCGAATGCACAGAAAGCCAAGACCCCCCCAACCCTCCCCATTTGTCCCCTCACTCCCTAAATCCCTCCCGCCCTCCCCAAACAGATGCATGGAGAGCCTATACACATACACACACACACACCCCTTCCTTCTCATCCATCACTCCCTAATCACACCACCCCTCCCCGGCCCTCCAAGCCCCACCCAACTCTTCTCGCCGTCACACATCTCTCTCCCCCAGCCAGTACCCCACCACCTCACCCCTACTCCCCTCTCACATCTCAAGTCTTTTCTTCCACACAAACATGGCTCCCATCACACTTCAGCCCCTATTGCTTCTAGGCAAACCCATAGTGAAGACTTGCAGCCTCGCTAAGAGATTGCTAGCACAGTTCTAGTGTCTAGGCCTTTGGGATCACATGTAGTGCCACAAAACCACCTACACACTTTGGAGGTCATCTTCCTCCAACCTCTAGCAAGGGCTAGATGGGAGCAATCAAGCAAATCCTTTACCCTTTTGAGGATTCATGTTTGCAACCACAAGGAAGGAAGAGTGGATTCGACGCTAGTAGACTTGCAGCTAGAAGGTTAGATCACGCACATGCTTGACCATTGGTTGGGCTCCACAGGATAGCTCCATGGATTATTGTGGGAAATGGCATGAGCTCCTCTTTGTCCACAGATAGGGAGGCTCATGATATCGGTTTGGCTAGACATTCATACTCAACTGAAATGTGCCATTTTGGCCTTTGAATTAAATTACTTAGAGGCTCAAGGTTTCAGCTTCAACATTGAAGACTTATGCCTTAGTGAGATATCGCATGGATTTAAACTATTTTCCTTCCAAACCTGCCTCAAACTTGATTAGATTGGAAGGCTCCAATTAGGCCTCTAGTTCCAGGAAGGTCACCACCCCTCTTGACCATAAGCTGGACCATCATGAGTTGGAAAGTGCATGGATTGCATAACCATGTGCATCAGGTACCCTGCATTGCAGCCAAGGGCATATACTCTTGCAGCGTGGTTGAAGGATTTGGTCTCCAAGGGTCTGGCCCACAAATTGACCAGCAAATCCCTCATCAAAGCCTAGAACAAACACAGGTGCACAAGGGCAAGGCGCCTCCTAGCCATTCAACATAAATGAACGGTCAACATCAACTTCATATACCACTTGTGTATTTTTGTGATCCTTATCTTCATGCATGTTGACCCTCTTGACCCCTACTTAGCATCTTGCCAAGTGTCAACCCCTTATGCTTCTCCCCACAAGGCATGCTTGTCTCCCCGTTACCATTAATTGCTATGCTCATTAATTATTCCTAGGTAGCTTCCCATAGCAAATACTCAAGCATAAGGGAATCTTAAGATCCCTAGTTCCCTTGCACACCTCATCAAGCATCTTGACAAAGCCTTATCTTTGACTATTAGTTTGACCCTACAACTCACAGACCAAACATAACCAGTAAGGATCAGCTTGAGCTAGCCCTCAGGAACTGATTGCCAAATCTATAGCTGTATGGAAGCCGATCATAGCTTTTAGAGTGCACAGGAGCTTGTAAATGTACAAGGTCTACTAGTGACCATCAAGATAGTTTGGTGCTTTTTCGAGTGCAAACTGTTCTTGAAAGATGCTCACTTAGTCGCAATTCTGATTCGGAAAGTATTGTAGATCCCCCAAAGTTGGTTGAGGAAAAGCTGCAAGAGTTGGATCTGGCCTCTCATGTTGACTTAGAGGCTGTTACTTGAGATCCGGAGGAATACACTCAAGAAAAGGATGATGGGACATTTAACTCTTGATGGTTTCAATCCAGTTAGAAGTTGAAAAGGAGACGCACAAATTCTGCACATCTTCTGTTTATGGACATATTTTCCTGCTGAGAAATACATCATCATGGTACAAGGATTTCTGCAAGGTGTCTACATAAGAGATCCGTTCTCTCCCAGTAAATGGATTAAGGTAATGCAGTTCCAAAGTTAAGAGGAATCAGGAGTGAAGTCTCTCAAGCTCCGATTCCCAAAGTTTAGTAACATTTTGGGAAATTAGAGGGAGTAGTTGAAATTTACCAAGGGTGGCCTCAGTTCACCATGTATTGAACCGATAGATACAAATGTTGTGAACACAACTGTGCTTTGTATTGCTAACAATATAAGCACTTACTCTCTTCCTGCATATATCCACATTCACGCACCAATTTTAATCCTAAATTTGCTTCCACTCTCATTTCTTAAACATTTTTCAGAGTCTAGTTAGTTCTGCTGTTGCAAAAAACTGAAGTATTAATCCCAAGGATGCATATCTCTCTCTCCCTCTCTTTTAAAGCAAATATTCCCAATCCAAATGAGGAATCCAAGCCCCCTGGAATTTCAGTGGATGTGAGTGCATGTATAGCAGTGAAAGACACCTACTTGGCGTCCTCTACCCTTGCCTTCAGAAGCTCCCTCTATGATTCCAGGAAGATCGAGCAGTTGAATTTTAGCATCATTATAATGTATGATGCCTGGAATACAAGTCAACGTGGTAAACTCATAAGATGCTGCCTCAGAGTGTGTCCCCGTCAGAAGCGTCAAAAGAGTTGATTTGCCCACACTGCACAGCAAATTAAAAGACTCCTCAGCATACATTAAGCGAAACGATGTCAATCCAACCAACAGGGTGCAGAGATAGAAAACGATGCTGCAAGAAAAATAACGCATCCCATGGAGGTCTTGCTTAGAGGTAGACAAGACGCTGCCTTCCCCAGGTAATAAAGGAGGGAACTGCTAAAATCTGTAAAGCCATGACATAGCATATCGTACCTTGGAAAGCCAATGAGAGCAACTCGACCATGACCAAATTTTGTTACTTCAAAGCCGTCTCCTGCACCTGCTGAGCCCTATCGTGTCACGGGCCTGAGAAAGTTAGAGCATAATGTGTCCCTAACTTCGTTTAGTGAACGAAAAACCGATGGTGACAAACCTTCGGTGGCTCGAGTAGTTGAGTTCTCAGCTTAGCAAGCTTGGCCTTCAGCTGCCCCAAATGATATTCTGAACAAGTGAGCGTCTATGTGTTAATAACGGATCTTGACCTTAGATGTGGCCAAAAAGGACATCATTGAAATCCTAAGCCAAAACCGAGATCAGTAACGCACCTGATTTTCCTTCAAGACTACGAAAATAAATTGAAGATGAACAAAATTCTTATGTCAATGATGCTACCGAAAAGACACTACTCCATTGAAATTCACGATAAGTTCAGAATAGGATTCATTCCAAAGGCAAGGAGCTTGAAGATTACCAGTAGCCTTATTCTTTTGAGTGCGTGCCATCTCGGCTTCTATCTCTTTGATCTTTTCAATGATCCCCATTGTGCAAACACGGGATTGAGATTCTGCAATCAATTCTACATGATGTAAAAGAGTGATGAGAACAAAATTGCATAACTAAAAGATGGTTGTAAGGCGAGAAGGAGGCAAGAACCTGGAGAGAAACTGGTGGAAGTTGAGATCTTTACGCGAATGGACAAGTGATGAGAAAAACAGTCATGTAGCTTTCACAGCCTCTCCCTATATCAAAGCTCTTCTCTAATCTTCTTTTCTTAACTTTAACCCAAAGATTAAACAACAATCACAATACCCTTCACCTTAAGTATCAAAGTGGGTATCGAAGTTCGCCCCCCTCGGCTCGGTATGGTAGGGTGGTTTTTGTATGGTGGTTGAATACGCGTGTGACTGTCTCCGGTGGGTGTCTACGTTCGATCACCACATCTGCCCCTCCGCTTACTCGTCCAAGGCACCCTGCCCCTCGATACAACCGAGTGATGGGATGAGTGATGGTGAGGGAAAAACAGAACTAGTTTTGCGGTAGGCACCCTTTTCGTCGTGGAGCACGCAGTTGCTAGCTCAAAGTTGAACTTGAATCCTAGTATTTTATCAATTTTTTAAGGAGAAAAGTGGATGAGTAAAATGTTGGACATGAGACGCGACACATGGTCTGTTAGGAACCGATCCTCCCTGCAAATGTCAAGGGTGGTGATTTATTATTGACTTCATGATGTCCATATTTTGGAAGCTAAAGTCCAAAAAACACTTGAATAAGGTGATACAATAACCGATCCTCATTGCAGTCTATACAATATTGTCATATGGACTACAACCATATGAAATAAAGGTGTCGTCATTCTTCTATCTTGGATTTCCTTGCTCCCTCGCATCGTTAAAAGAGAGGAATGTTGTAAGAATTTAGATTGAAAACAAGCAATTTTGGTGGCGTGCTTCCTTTCCCAAAGAGTTATAATTCAAGGGAATGGGCCCTTCCCTGGGTACCAAGATAGCGCTAAGAATATTAACACTAAGAATATAAACGTCCAAAATATTAGCGCCGAGGATAAGTCTCGTGAATAAATAAGATACTTGCATATTACCTGAATATCAATTGTCATAAACATCGTCAAACACTGGTAAAATCACTACAAGCAAGGCACTAGGTGAAATTCAAATTCTGATCTTAGAGACAATATCTCGAAAACTTGCCAATCTGAGCCTAAGAGGATCTATGTGTGTCATTGAGCGGGATGATTCCAACATTCTTAGATCTTTCAGTAGACTGTGGATAGCACAAAAATGCAACTATCATTACAGGATGTCCAAAGCAGAGCACGTAATATTCTCACTCTCCACTTAGCCAGCGTTACGTGCCTCTCTAACCTTAGGAAAATGGAAGTTTTATCATTGTAGTAAGTCGAGCTTTTAGGCTTGTGAGAGCAAAGCATAAGGTGGTCACGAGGCTCTCCAAAGCTTCACATGTTAGGAAAACACAAATCCATCTTGGTTCATCTATAACTAAAAACGACCACTCCGGATTGAATAGACTCCAAGGTTACTTGAGAGGAGAGCAGGTGCCATGTATTTCCGGGTGCTACTAGCCACATCCAATGTGTTCTTCATCTTTAGAGATAATGGTCGACCACTTGACACATAGTCTCGACTGTTCCACTTTATTTGTCAGCATAGAGTGCCTTTGACAAGTGTTGCAATTCTGCCTCTAGCGTTGGCCCTTCTTGCGTAAGATTGTTGTCACAACTCACCTTGCTTTCTGTTGCCACTGTGGACTCTTCCTATTGCTACAACTCTTCCATCACATCAGGATGTTTATCTTGATTATATCTTTTAAATGCTATTTTATTTATTCTATACATTCAATAAGCATTAAAAGAATTTTAAATGAAATCGAATGATTTCTAAGGACAATACTAGAATTGCCTAATGCATACTAATAAACATACAATGTGTAATGATAAAAATATAGTGTGCAATGTGAATTTGATATTTAAATTTAAATGTTAATGAAAACAACAATGCAAGTAATTATATTCAAACAAAATTCTCAATTATATTATTATGTTCTCTAAGATAAAAGTACAATTTAAGAAGAAATAATAATAATAAAGGGTGAATCAGTTCATAAGCTACAAAATGCATGATGCACAATGGCAATTTGGTTGTTTAAATGTCAGGTTCAATTCTCTCAAACTTTCTATGATAAAACTATATCTCAAAATAAAATTTCAAAAACATAAGATTAATTTTTTTAATAATTTAATAATGAATGAGTAATCTAAGACCAGTAATTGACTAGGGATATTCTATGCATAAGCTTAAAAGGTCCAACATCCAATGCATGTGAAGCTTTGTAGGTGGGACATACAGATGTTAGGGTATGTGCGGCGTTCATCCTTCACATACGTATCATCCACATTGAAACATGTATGACCATTGAAACAAAGATGTATATGGAAATACATGAATGGCTATATATACAAACATATTAAACCCCTTGCTGATGACATATCCCCTTGTTGATTCAATAACTCTTGACCTATAATTAAGATGCTTGGTCAAGAATAGGCCTTCAACTTGTACTTCCAAACATTGAATGTTGATAACATTGCTAGAATAGTACTTGATGAAAAATATTGATAGAAAGATTCGCTACTACGATGATCTTTGATTGATGAAAATGTTGCTTGTTGATTTGAATGCTACTTTACTTAGTGTTGACCTTACATAAATTGTAGCATTATTCACTCACTATGTTCAAGATAGAAAGACATTGTCTAATCTACTTTGAGGCAATTTGCCTCATCAAGCACTCAAGAAATCTTTCATGTGAATTGGATTGTCCTTCTTCCTGTATCTTTAATCCTAGAGATACTATGGCTAATTATGTTTGTTTGGCGTATTGGCATCTATTAAGGATTATAAGGACTAGAATCCAACCATTCAATCATGAAGAGGCCAAACTTGAATTATAGAGATTATAAAGATAACATTTAGCTAGCTAAACTTGAATCACAGATATTGAATATGATGAGGCTAAAACTCAATCAAAGATGATAAAGAGAACCGTTAGCTATCAAAACTTGTATAACATGTATTGAAGATGAAGAAGCTAGATGTTAATCAAAGGTGGTCGTGAGTATGATGATGTTGATCAAGATGAATATGATTTTCAAGATTGATATATGGCTATGTTGATGCATATAATGCATACCACTAATAAAATGTGGCCAATACTCATCGTTTTACTTCTATATTCATGAGAAGGTAAGTATCATGTCTAGTTCCAAGACAAACCTAAAGCCTTTTATTCAACTCTTTACTTTTATACAAGGTAGAGCCATGCACTCATTTTTATTAACCAATGATGCATAGATTAAGAATTATAAGTTGCAAGAAATCAAGTAATATTATATAGCTTATTCATGATTTATTAATGCATTGGTGGCACATGTTACCACTAGTACTAAGGAATGGATTTCTTCATGATACAACTACTTATGCTTTAAGATTTGTGACCACTATTGGACAATCATAATGTCATTGTTGATGTATGTCCATCATAGAACTATAATTGAGTAGATTATTAATCAATATCTACAAATGAATTGTGTTTAATCAATGAGACGTAGAAAGTTATCAAGACTAAGAACATGGTAATTGAGGGCAAATCCTAGATAGTTCCTATCATGTGGCAATCTTAGAATTGTTCATCTTTGAGATGAAGCTAACATCATTCAAGGAATTATAAAAAGGATTTGGTACATATTGGTATTTGATTTCCTTTTCAATATCTATTGCTCTTTTGTGTGTTTTTATTTGATTCTTACAATAACTATACTCTTTTATGCTTATGTTGTGCATGATCAAGATGGCTAGCAACAACAAGGACATGGCGGGAAAGAAAATGATGAGTGAAGATCCAAGTTTCCTTGGACTCATGGATTCCATGTTTAGTGATATTAAAGGTATGTCCTTTTATGGTAAATTTATGGTATGCATTTGGAGAAATAAGAGGTTGAATTTATGGCACATATGTTATGCACTTGGAAAACGAAGGTGGTTGAATTTATGGCACATATGTTAGGCATATAGAGAAAGAAGGTGGCTAAATTTATGGCATGCATGTTTTTGCATTTGGATGTATGGGAGAAGGCAGCTAAAATTATGGCATGTAAGTTATGCATTTGGATGAAAGGGGGGGGGGGGTGATGGTAGAAAGAGGGTGCCAAATTTATGGGCAAAGAGAGGTGGTGGTTGAATTTATGGCATGTATGCTATGCATTTAGAGAAATAAGGGGATGATTTTTAAGTATGTATGTTATGTACTTGGAGAAAGAAGGTGACTAAATGTATGGCATGTGTGTTTTCCATTTGGAGAATGAAGGTGGCTAAATTTATGGCACGTATGTTGAGCACTTGGAGAAAGAAGGTGGTTGAACTTATGGCATGTATGTTTTTGCATGTGGATGTAAGGGAGGGGGCTGAATTTATGGGAGAAGGGGGCTGAATTTATGGCATGTATGTTTTTGAATTTGGATGTAAGGGAGGGGGCTGAATTTATGGGAGAAGGGGGCTGAATTTATGGCGTGTATCATATGAATTTGGATTTATGGGAGAAGGGGCTAAAATTATGGGACAAGGGGGCTGAATTTATGGCATGTATGTTGTGCATTTGCAGAAAGAAGATGGATGAATTTATGGCATGTATGCTATATATTTTGATGAAAGAGGTGGGGGAGGGGAGAAGGAAAGAGGTGGCTAACATATGGGAAAAGAGAGGTGGTGGTTAAATTAATGGCATGTATGCTATGCATTTGAAGAAAGAAGGGGCTGATTTACCTTGTATGCTCATACTTCTCTATGTTTACCTTGTATGTTTACCTTCTCTATTTTTATATTTCTATCGTATGTTATCTTTACATGGTTACCTTTCTATGAAATTAGAGCATGGGAGAAAGAAGGGGCTGAATTTATCCCATTTATGTTATGCATTTGGATGAAGGGGGGCATTTGAATGTTATATTTACCTTTTTATGGTATGAAATTACCTCATGAAAAGACCCATAAATTTTTTATATAGGGAAAGGAGATATGGGAGATGCATTAAAGGATGTGTCCTTCAAAGAAAACAAGGAGAGTCTCTCTTTGCAAGATAAATCTCAAGTTTTTGTTGCTCCAATCTCAGGGGCAAGTTTTACACCTACGTATGATGAGGTATTTAAACCACCCAAAATGAATAGTAGGGATAAGAACAAGCTCTATGGGAAAGAGCTTTCAGAAAAGTGCTTTAGAGCCCAGCATTCTCTAATGTTAGAAAACTACCATCGTGTATGAAGGTGGTTCGGGGGAATAGAGACTATTAAAGTTTTACGGCATAAAAAGGAAGAACAACATATTAAAGGCATAATCCATGAGAATAATCATGAGATAGTGCCTCTAAAGTTTAGTGGAGTTGAATATAGTTGGAGAGAGGAGGATATATACAGGTGGTGGATCTCCTCAAAGTAGTCTAGCAAGAAATAGAAGAAGACTCTTGTCATCAATGTGAGTTGGCCTTTCAATTATGTGATATTTTATAAAACTGTATATTTAAAATATAGATATGCCCTAATCAATGTATGCTATTGTGTTTAAAAGGACCAAATGAGCAAAGTCCAGAGAACTTTGGAGCCTCAAGCAACCTCCTTATATTGACGAGGCTCCACGTAATCGAGTTTTAGAGAAGGCATGTGTATATCAGTACCTTTAATGGCTCTCTAGCATGGAGCACAAATTTGTATTTATTTGCATAATTTGTGTGACTTGTTACTTAGATTATTTAACTCTTTGGCAGTCTATTGGAGATTTAGTTTCTATTAGAAAGGAATTTTATGGACAAGGATATCCAACTTCTGAGGTTATGAAAGCATTTAAAATATAAGATATTTTTTTTTGGTTTATTAGAATTTGTCATACCAATTGAACTAAGTTCTTATTCCTTTGGATTTCAAAATGATATACAAGAGTTAAATATGATTTTCTATGTCTATTTGGAACTTTGTAGAGAAATATGGAGACTCAAGTAACTACTCCTTGTATTGATGAGTCTCCACATAATCCAATTTCAAAGAAGGTATTTTTATATTAATACCTTCAATGGTTCTCTACTTTTAGTAAAAAATTGTATTTATTTGCATAATTTGTGTGACATGAAGGACATGCAAGATATTCATATATTTAGAATTTATTTTCTATAATTTGAAGTGTTTATACCTTGATTTTAATTTCACTATTTTTCTTTGAATTAGAACTTAAAAGATATTCAAGCTACAGACATGGAGGTGACTCTAATTTCAAGCGAGAGTGAAAGAGTATGTAACAATCTTTTACTAAAGCAATGCTTCATTAGGCTTGATGATATAAATCATTTACTTCAAATTTGCTAATATATTGTGTCTTTTTTTGTTATTATGGCCTTAGGTGGATGACCTTTCAGAAGAAAATATGGAGACACTTCTTTTGAAATATATGGGAGTCCACACAATTCATGATACGTTCTTTTCTTTAAACAGTACTTGTGTGAAGCTTAAAAAGACAGAGAGTAGCTTCAAACACTACTCTCCAAGCTAGCGAGCAACATTATGATAAGGGGCATTGTGCATTGGCTTATTGAAAGTCAAAAGTTTAGATTCATGGGGCAAAATAATATGTGCTTAATTTAGAAAATATAGAGATTTTCAGATGACATTTAGCTTAGTTCAAATAACTCTTCAAAGATGTTATGTAGGGCACATTAAGCTCTCTTTAGTTGTCATAAATTTCCTATAGTAGAAGTTTTTAGCTTTTTGTTTTAAATGTTTTAATAACAAATGAAGGACTTTTAAACTTCTTATTAATTGTAAAAAAAGTAAAAAGGATTTCATAATCTTTTTGATGCTTTTGTTGAATCTTAGTGTAGATCTATACTGTGAGTTAAGGTAATTATGGTAACAATTACTAATTGCTCTTGGTACTTCTTCAAAAGTTCAAATTGCCACATATGAAAATGTGAAGTATGAGTGCTTCATTTTTATAATGATAGAACTTGGAGAAAATCACACTAATTTTTGGAATTTCACATTTTGCTTTCTCTCTATATAGGAAAATAGAAGATTCTCTATATCATTTACTAGTTCATAACTAGGAAGTTTTCAAACTAGGAAAAATGGGGCACTTCCTAGTTTGTCTTACAAAGAAAAAGAGGATTCTCTATATCATTTACTAGATTGTAACTATGGAACATTACCTCTTCTCAACAGAATCTTCGACAAGGCGTAACTTGCAATCCAGGAGGAATTTGCATATGCTCCAAAAAGGAAAAATAATTGGTTTTTTGAGCTCTACACGCTTGTCAACTCAGATTTTTTGTGGTCTATCATGGCTAAGATTCTACCGAGCTGGTAGTTAATTATCAGCCATTGCGGTGGCCTACAATTACTCATGTGCCAGTTACCACCACTAGGCTTGCATGATCAGTAGAGTGCAGTTGATTACCAGTCATAGGGCTTGCATGCTCAATAGAGTGCACTTAATTAGCATAGTTAATTACCAAGATAGTGGCGTCTACTTCGCCATGTCGTAATTAAATTCCATTGCTGCTGGTGGTGAGGTGGCATCTGGGGTGGTGCCTAGATTCTACCTAGCTGGTAGTTAATTACCAGCCACCACATTGGCTTGCAATTAATGTGGCTCATGATTAAATTTGGACAGCATCCTCCTTGGATTTTGATTAATTAAGGCAGTGGTTTGAAATGGCTCATGATTATTTGGATGGCATACTAGGCCTCCATGTGAAAAGGGAGAAGAAGAAGACAATCCCCTAGCCTCAAACTTTGATTAACATAAGATCCATGGCATTTGGCATTTGGCTACTTCACTTAAATATGGCTCACTATTATTTGGAGGGCACCCTCCTCGGATTCTGATTAAGCAGTAGATAGGCCGTAGTCATGATTATTTAGATGTAACACCAGGCCACCAATCAGCACGGTGGCTCGAACTTTGTAATATATAAGGTCCATGGCATTGGGCATTTTGCTACATTGCTATCATCCACCCGTGCTCTACTACTTTGCTCCACGCACCCTCCTCTAGCTCTCTTATGCCCCTACTCTACTTTGTTCCATGCTCCCTCCTCTAACTGTCATCACTCATTTGCTCCCCCTGCTCCACTGCTCACCCACTCATTTTCACCATGCTTATTAATACTATCACCCCTTGATGCAATGCGATCCCAATCTTGTGTGCCTTCTCGTATAAGGTGATTGCATTGCACCTTTAGGACTAGAAATGCAGGTTCTTGTGGAATCTCTTTGTTCCCTTGGTCGATTCCCCCCACATTCGCATGT
The DNA here is from genome assembly GCF_047967505.1 of Dipteris shenzhenensis. Classification (NCBI taxonomy): domain Eukaryota; kingdom Viridiplantae; phylum Streptophyta; class Polypodiopsida; order Gleicheniales; family Dipteridaceae; genus Dipteris; species Dipteris shenzhenensis. Next base: position 32,774,424 of record NC_141624.1, on the reverse strand, counting down.
CACCAGCTTGGATAGCATGCACATCTTTGGCCTCTATATGGTTGTGCTCTATGGATTCCCCCTAGACATTGACAAAGGGCTTAGGATTTTCATAGCAAAGTACTCTCACCTTGTTGGGGGTGTCGTAATCTCGGTCCTGGCAATGTGCACGGTCCTCGACCTCTCCATTGTCTCCTTCATCGGCTCCCCAAAAAATTTGAATGCAGCAAGCTGGGTTGGCGGCAATACTGAGTTGTACAAATATCCTCTTGCTATCAGCAATTGGCAATATTGAGTTGTACAAATATCCTCTTGCTCAACGAGGCTCATAACCACTTAACAATGGCTAGATGTAATCTTTTGGTCTCTAAGGCTCTCAACGATCTTTTGGCTAGCTGGATGTAATCTTTTGGTCCCTAAAGCTCTCAACGATTGCTATGTTTTTATAAATGCTGCAATCTCTTTTGTTCAATTTGAGGCTCTTAGTATAAACTGTTGTTAATTTTTATATAAACCACTCAACAATGGCTAAGTGGGTTATGGTTGCTAGGTGTAATCTTTTGGCCTCTAAGGCTCTCAGCAATTGCTGAGTTTTTATTATTTTATAAGATCTTCTGTTCAAATTTTCTCTGACTATAAATTGTTATTAATTTTTATATAACATGTTATTGGATGTAGATGTAATCTCTTTTGCTCAATTTTTACTCGATGAATTATAGTTGATTATCTAGATGGCACCACCAGGCCTCCAGTCACTGTTGCAGCTCACAATACCTTTTCCCTCATTTAGGATCTATTGCAGCAAGGACTAAAGTACGAGTAAAGTAGGACTACATTTTCCTTGGTTTAGGACCAAAATAGTGCTAAAATAGCTCCAACAACCCTGCGATGGTTACATGGAGATACATCTAGAAAATAAAGAATAAAAAATAAAAAAAATGCAATTGAAGATATCGCCCTTGAGGGCTCCCCTCTAGGGGCAAGGGCCATATCGACATGCATTATACAATATCTAGGATGCCATTGAATAGATATGGCCTGTCGATATGGCTCTTGGCCCCAAAGGGGACCCCTCAAGGGCCATTTCCTCAATTGCATTTTCCTTGGTTGCACAAGGGAATACATTTTCCTTGGTGCACTAATATATAACTCCAAGAACCAATGCGGTGGTTGTCATAGATCTCCTTCTGTAATAAGTAAAAATAGGTAACTCCATAACTCCAAGAACCAGATTAGTGGTTGCTCCAAGCCAACCTTGAATTTTCCTGATCTGCATGGGTGTGCTACCTGGTGACAGGTGGCAAAGCTGCTGTTGCAAAAGGTTGGGCAATGACGGGTGACCAGTACGCTGCGATGGTGTTCAGAATGATAGATTGCATCTCATTATCATGCCAAGAACCAGTGCAGTGGTCTCTTCAAGCCAACCTTGAATTTTCATGATCTACATGGGCAGCTGCCCAAGACAGGTGGCAAAGCTATGGCAAAAGGCTACATGATGAGAGGTGGTCAGGCCAAAGACTGCGTTGCACAAAGAAGTGTAGATATGCATGATGTAGTCAGGCTAGAGAATGCACCACGTGAAGCAGGGCAGAGTTGCCATGTGTCAAGCTCTGTGGTATTCAGAATAAATAGATTGCATCTCATTATTACACCATTGCAGCATATGACATCAGGAAAATTTTTGACGAGAGCGTAGGTCCACTCCAAATTGAAAATCTCACCCAGGATCACGTCGCGTCGTGGCCCCAAAATGGCCCCAAAAATAGTTTCGCGATTGGCTACACCCAAGCAAATGTTGACATGCACGAGCTAACTTGAAAGTGATGAAAACCAAAAGAGACTTCTAGCCAAGAGAAAACCGTGCCGGCAAGGTGATTTTACCACCATAGGCACCTTGGGTTTTGACAAAAGCAGAGGAGACCTGGGTGAAGAGTGTTATCGCACCGGGTATGAAAACCCCAACCGATACATGTATAACTTAAAGGGTTACTTCACTTCCTCTGAAAACCTAAGTGGTCTAAAGTCGCATGATTGGCATAAAATGATTTAGGAACATTGCTTCCACTTCTCTTTGATCGATTTTTAACCTCTTGTTTGAATTTGACTAACACAATATTGTTTCTATAGTACGTACTTTCCATTGCTTTGTGGGGGGATGTAGTCCTAAAGATGCATCAAAGGCTATCAAACAAGCTCAGTGTATTCATAAGGTATGTTAGGGGATATACAAATGCATGCCAAATTTTTGTGCTCATTGTTACAAAAGCAAGTTCCATTTCTTACCAACATGTAAATGCAGGTGGATATCATCAAAAGAGATCAAGAAATCGTCCATTCTGCAAATGAAACTTCTCGTAGTTGAATCCATATGTTTGACTGAAAAAGCATTTCCAACGAGTATCATGGACATCCAATTGCACTTTCTCGTGCACTTGGCAAATAAAGTGGCATATGTAGGCACTTTGCATAGCCAATGGATGCTTTTCTTGGAACGGTTTATGAAGGTGTTGAAAGGATATATAAGAAAAAAAGCAAGACCATAGGGAAGCATGGCAGAAGGTTGGATGGTGAAAGATTCAATGTTTTACATTACAGAGTTTCTAGTACAACTCATGCCAGACATGCCTTGACTTTGGGATGATAGCAATGACCCACGTGTTGTAGGAGAGATCAGATAAGGGAAGGAAAAATAGAAGAAAATGAGTATCACCTTGTAACAAAAAGTGAGCACATTTTGTCTTTACAATTGTGGAGAAATGGCTCAAACAATATGAAGAAGAAAGAGCTAAAAGAGAGCAGGATAAAAAAGCTTGGCGAAGGGCCAATAGAGGTAAGGAGTATCCCCTCGGGGGGTATACCTAAAAAAATTTAGCCTTACCATGTGCATTCAAAAGGAGGGGTATTTTAATACAATGTTTTGGAAAATTTTAACAGAATTACAATAACATGAGGGGTTTTTTAATTCAATTTTTGAAAAACTTCACTTAGCTCATAAGTAAAGAGGAGGGTTTTAATTGTGGGAGAAATTTTAGTAGAGGAGTTTTTTTAATACCCTTTGAATGCATGTGATATATAGGGTTTCTTAGTAGTGCATCCCCCGAGAGTATCTGCTGAAGTTATCAGACATGCCAACTAAATGCACCATTGATTGGTTGGAAGACACTCTTGAAGGTGCTAGTCGAAGAGGGGGATTACCAAAAAGCGAGCGAAGAAAAGCGAGCGAGGCCAAATAAGCGAGCGTGGACAAGCAACAATGCACATTGTTATGTGTTTAATAACAGCCACATCATATTCATTCAACACAGCCAATTACCATGCAATAATCACAATTTATGTTCAAAGAAAACTTACCCACTTGCCTGCATCTTGGCTACCATGTTTCTGGAAGTACATGTTCAAATAATGTTTCCATTTCTATGAAAAAGTAATGAGAAAATAAAACATTGAATGCTTTCAATACTGAGACTATATAGTGACATATTACATTAAATGCTCTTCATGTTGTCACAAGACACCTTTTTTCTAAAAGTTATTAACTCCATAGCACAAAAAACATATGTCATACAAAAAAAAATTTAACATAAAAATTGAGTAAAAATTTTGATGCTTCAAAATATCTTCTAGCCCTTGGAATGATTTTACAAAATGTTTTTTGTGCATTGCCAAAACATGGAAGCACACCTATGTATATCATCCACTTCCAAAAGAAATATAAAAAAAGTACATCTAGGCTGCCCACTACATGCTTGATGGGTTTCTTCCACCTTCAAAAAATACAACTTAGTGCAGCTTCATGCATGGAAGCACACCTACATATATTATCCGCTTCTGAAGGAAATGCAAAAAAAGGACATCCAAGCCATACACTATATACTTGATGGGTTTCTTCTACCACCTAGAGCTTGAAACAATTCAACTTTTGTCGTTGCAGCCTGCTGCATAAACTGATGCACCGTTTCAGCCAAGCCCAAGACACAAATAAACACAAAGTATATGTGCTTGCAAGGCATGTAGGGACTTTTTCTTGCTTCCCTTTCTATGAAATCAAGGAATGTGCAACGTGGGAACTCTGAAATCGAGACACTATATGTTAGCCCCTTGGACATTGATCCTGCTGTACGAACATGGAATACATGCACCCCATGTGGAATAATGATGTTCTCTCTCACCACCTCCCCATTTTCCGTAACTACCTTGTGTATCCTTTCCTTGAAATCTTTATTCAACTTACTTCTCCATGAAACAAGCTTTCCATCACAACGAGAAGGGCGGACATGGCTAGGTGTATGGATCTGCTGCGCACAAGGAGGCCCCATCACACCAATAGAATCATCACTATCAAATACAAACCCTGCCCTTACAAGAGCACCCCTCTCATCTATAGTCATTGATGTCCCACTTGCAACCTTCCATACACCTGGAGAGACCCCAGGAACACCTTGAATGGATTTATCCACATTCCATGTATGGGTGACAAAAGTATTACAAAACCATACAAACTGCTCTGTCACTCCATGAGAATGTTTCCTTCTTCCCTTAAAACAAGGGGCTGGCACACCATAACTTGCAGTTCTACCAAGTGCATTGATTAGTGCCCCACATCATCTCCGACTCTCTGCCAAGTAGCCAAAGCATGTGACAACGCTATGTGGTTCGGTTCTCCTGATGGCCCAATTGGCTTCATGAATATCTATCTCTCTACAAACCCCATCCTGTGATGGACTTTTAAAATCAATGTGTCTTCTTTTTCCTATCACTCTCCTTGTTGTCACTGTGATGTACTCTAGTTGATGACTATCATTTGCATGGACCGATGTCGAACATTTTGAACCCCTCTTTCTTCTTATGCTCACCGGTTCTGTTACTGGTCTATGCATCTCAGGAGATTGTATCCCGGACTCTTCAATCACTGTGTGTGATAAATCCACAAGCCTATTTCTATCCCCTTTACCAGACCCACTACCACCTAGTATTCTTCGACGTAGAGCATCCAAATTTGGTCCTGTACCCAAGTGTTTTCCATTCATAAAGGCATTGTAGTGGGCACTCTGAAGGACACTCATTGCAAGATCTGCTGCACAAGCATCATACAATGTTATGTGTTTTTCATATTCATGTGCTGCTCTCATGCTAGAATGTTGTCTCTGAAAGGTTCACTGTAGGAACAAATCCAGAGTGTTCTTCTTGCCATAAGAACATTCCCCCCCACTGGTTGACTCTAACATCCCACCAAGCTAGCCACGTATGCAATGTTGGTAGCTCACCCTCCTTCACATGAATGGGGGACCAATACAAATTCAATGTTTGTTTGCATCGGTCTGCAAAAGTTGAAGTTGTTGCCTCTCTCCACTTCTGACATAGAACTTTATGCTCCTCTTGAAATTGTGGCGTAATGCATCGTTTGGTGTGCTCAACCATGCTCATCTCCCAATGGAAAACATAAGTTCTTTATCTACCATCCATCACATTTTCAGGTCCACCATTGTAAATAGTGCGGACAGCTAGCCAATTTGCTCCTACTCCATCTACCATGAATCCACGGAATTGAGGTTTTTCAAAACCATTCTTCTCCATTGTATTGCTCAGTAGCTCCCAGAATTGAACCTGAGCATGGTTATCCTCCACCTTGAATTCACATATTGCTATAGTTAACAGTTCCCTTATGGATGGGTCATACACATGAGCATCCATTGTTGACCATCCCCTCACTCGATGCACATGGTCAAAATGAACCCATTGTGATCCCAAGCTTCCACCATGCTGCATGTGATTCACTAGATCAACTCCTCATCCTAGACCAATGGTCGACATTTTGAAGATATGTGGTTGTTGTTCATCTTGCAATTGTTCAAGAAAAAGGATACTTTGTAGGTATGGATATCTACATCTCCTCTTTAAATCAAGTACTGAATCCATTCCACCATCCCCTCCTCTAGCCTCACTTCTTGCTCTCTGCACCACTCTCTGAAGCCTCCATCTCTGGGTCATTGGTGGAATGGTTTCAAGTACTTCTTCAAACATTTGATCATCTAGCGGCTCCACAACAACCCCATCCTTTGCTAGCATCATATCCATCACAAACTCTTGTTCCACAAACACCTCGATATTTTTGCAAGATGAATTTCTATTCAACTTAGCATGCATTGAAAGAAGATCCTCTACTTGCATTTCCTTTGCTCGACTTCTACCTTTTTCAACTGGATGGTCATGGAAACCCACATGCACTGCACATCTTGTTGTCTTCACTCGTTCATGGGGAAAGCAATAATATATAATAGCACTGCATAGGTGAACACACTTTGGTATTGCATCACAATGCTTGCACACAAGTGACCCCAAAGCTGGATCAATGGGACCAGGTAGAGGAGGCCTCCTAAGCTTTCCTTTCCACTGTGTATCATTAAAAACTTCCATTCGTTCAAGGAAAGGACAATCCAAATTACAACATCTCAAATAACCTGAACATCTACTCATCCTCACAACACCATTGAAGCAGTCTTGCGAACATGTGGAATATTTTGTCCAAACATGGCCATCAGCATTCTGTTCCATTCCAGACATTGGTGAACCCTTAGGCATAGGTGGAAGTTCAAAGACAATATATCCATCATAAGTTAGAGGAAGCTTAGTAACCTTCTCCACCCGAATTGCAGATTTGAGTGCAACATGAAGAGAACTATTCAAAGGCATCCTCTCTATAAGTGAACCCACACTATTCACCCCAGGATTCATAAAGTCACCATAAGTATCTCTCTTATCAAGCACATGAACTCTTAAAGTTGATTGTTGGCTGCCACTAATCTTGAACCCTTTATGACCATCCTCTAAGTTCACCACTGGAAGCACAATGGCAAGCTCATCTATTCCGATTTCTTGATGCATCTCAATGTCCTCATTCTAAATGTGAAAGTGTTCCTTAAGCTCCACCAACAAAA